>NC_142934.1:27565146-27655146 GCF_046866305.1 Octopus bimaculoides
TGTGTATGTGAGTTTGTGTGTATCCTTGTTTTGACATTGCAAAGTTTCTGTAAACGAGTCTCACTGTCATACAAGCAGTGTTATTCAATTTCCATATTCAGTGAGACCTGTCTGGCCATAAGGAAATATCACCTTGCTTAGAAACAGGTAAATGTTAGCAACAGCAAGGGCTTCTTTCCATAGAAAATCTAATCTACCACAATGAATTCCATCTGATTCATACAAGCATGAAAAAGTTAGAGTCAAAACAAGCACAATGATTTCATTATTACATTTTTCTCTAACTTTTTTCAGATTGTATTAAAATGGATTTAGCAAGAGGAAAAAGAAAATCTCTACATATTAAACCATAAATGCCATAAGTTTAAATTTTCACCTATATTACTTATTACTCATAAGAAATTACTCCATATATCCTGGACAAAATAACTAAATGATAATAATGCCTCCATTGTTTGACCTCTAAGGTGTGATGGGATACTGCATTCACTGACCCTTTTGATACTAACCAACTTGAGACCACCATTGGTTCTATTGCACAAACTCATCATCATCATCAACATTTACTGTCTGTCTTCCACGCAAACATGCACTTAACAGGAACTGGCAAGGCCAGGGGTTGCACTAGATTCCATAGTCTGTTTTGGCTTGCGTTCTATATGCCAACCACCATAACCAGTGCTTTTTATGTGGAATCTTGGTTTTAGGAGCTCAATTCTGTTGTGATAGCTGGGTCTTCTTGAGCGCAGCAATGCACTACATATCTTGGTCCTTTATCATCTTCTTCATAAGGTTCATTGTTTTAAAGTGAGTTGAATTAAAACTTTCTATCAGAATTTCATGTTGGTCTGTGTTCCAAACACCAGCTGTTTGTAAGGACAAAGTTATTTTCCTAAATTCTTCATATTTTCAAATATATTTGAAGCAAAAATATTGAAGCAGTTAAAATTTAAACTTCTCAAAGACTTGGTTTCCCAATTAGCATCAGTTCCAAGACTATTTCTACTATTATCCATTTTCTTCAACATCTACTCAGAGACAAATCTCAAATCATCCACACATGGTATATAGTCATGATTTGGAATCCTATTGTACAAATAATCACAGTTGCTTGCCAAATCTTGCTGTACAAAAACAGAATATGTTTCTAGTTGCTTAAGAACAGCCTCATGGCTGCATTCAAAAGAAAGTTTGTCATTACACTATTCTCAAACATCTCTTCCAACCATAGAATTAACTATGATGACAAATTATGCAAGGTGATACCAGACCAGACCAGACCAGACCAGACAAAAACCTAACATATCTTAGTCTAGAGCTCTGGAAAAAACAAAACAAACAAAAATAACTATTGTCTGTTGCCAACACTTTGGTAAATTGTTGACTGTAGTTACTTATTGCCATCATCCTCATCATTATCACCATTTTCATGATGATGATCGCCATTATCATCATCATAATCATCATCATCATCAGCAGCAGCAGCAGTCATTATCAGAGTATTGCTAACAACTTCTACCAACTTGCCTGTTACCTGCCCAATAGATTTTTGTTAAACCTCGTGAATGTAATAGCACAGAAAGCAAATGAATGTGTGTGCTTCAGTGTTACAAATGGAGAGAGAGAGAGAGAGAGAGAGAGAGAGAGAGAGAGAGAGAGAGAGAGAGAGAGAGAGAGAGAGAGAGAGAGAGAGAGAGAGAGTGTGTGTGTGTGTGTGTGATGGGCACAGATTTACCACTATGAGCTGACAATAGCTAATTATTGATTACAACAGAAATACAGAGAGATTAGCTTATTTTCAGATTATCACCTTGTAGATAGATTTCTGTCATGACAATAAAGGAATTTCCACTTTTCTCTGCTTCATTTCATTTGATTTTCCTAGTAGAGAGAGAGAGAGAGAGAGAGAGAGAGAGAGAGAGAGAGAGGAGAGGGGAGAAAAGAAAAGGAGAAGGGAGGAGAAACAGGGAGAGAAACAGGAAGAGAGAGGGGGAAGAAGAGAGAGGGAGAAAGTAAGAGAGGGTGAGAGGAGTTACTGTGTTTACCTTTTAACAAATACATTCTTGCTCCTGTTTTATATATATATATATATATATATATATATATATATATATATATATATATATATATATATATATATATATATATATATATATATATATATATATGTGTGTGTGGTTTTATGAGTGTATGTGCATATTTGATCAACCATTTCACAAAATTTTTGTCTGTATTTTCATTATAGTTAAAGAAATTGTGTTTATGAGTAGATTTGTTTTCCTAAATAAAGGTAATTTTGGTGAGTAGTTTGCCTACTGTTCTCCTCTCCCCTCTCTCTTCCTGACCTTTCTTTTTCTCTTTCTCTGGAGATAAATATACAGAAGTTAGTTCTTAGAATTGTACCTCTTATAGAATTATTATTTACTATGTCTTGGTTCCAACCTGGGCAACAACAACAATGTTCACCCACCACACTTCTCGGTCCAGCATTACTACGTTAAGGTCCTGGATACATTCCAGGCCAGTGTCTGCAATCAGGTCGTCCGATACAAGTGCAATGACATTTTGCACTTTTTACATCACCATGGAGTAGGTTCTACGAGACTAATTTGGATGCTTCCAGTTCAGGGTGGCAGACTAATCTGGATGTCCTAATAGAAACTAACACAGAATCAAGAATTTATTCTTTTCATATCAACCCATCTGAGCTTGCACTTGGTTGTTTGACCCAAGCTTTCAAGTTAAAACTTTCATCAAAATGTGTTAATTTATGTTCCAAACATCAGCATAGAAATGTCAAGGCCCTTTCATTGAATTCTTCATTATTTTCAAAATTAACTGGAACAAAGCCAGTGTATTTCAACAGAATATTGTAACAGAAGAGTTAAAATGTATGACAGGCTCATCCATATGAAACCAGTCTGGAGTAAGGTACAGTAAATCAGTGATAGCATTACTAGTGGCATTTTATTCCTTTCACAGAAAAACATTCTTTGGAATGGTAAATCTTAGGCTTAACTGTATACCAAAGAAATATCAATGTTCTTCTATTTTTTTGATGTGGAGAACAATCACGCACTGTTCACTGTATTCCAATTTTAGATTATGAAACATATTAAATGCTGAGTTATAATGAGGGTTGCTTGTATTTGGTTTGTGTAGCATTAAATTGATGAAGAAGTAAATTTACTTCAGCATTCATCTGCAGGATACATCCAATAACTTCAAAACTACAATGGAAACAAACCAGAATAATGAATAATACTTGAAGAATTGTATAGTGGGGGTGTCTGTGATAGTAGTAGGAGTGGTACTGGTGCAGGTAGTAGTAGTAGTGGTGGCGATAGATTATCAAGGTTGTACATGTGACATAATCTCATACACCATTTGCACAGGAAAAGGTTTTAAAGCTTTGTGGTTAAGAAATTTGCTTTGCAGTGAAGTGATTTTGAGTTCAGTCCTACTTGGGTGGCCAAGCTAACTAATGGCTTGTGAATGAATTTAGTTGACAGAATCTCTGTGAGACCCATTGTGTGCATGTGTGTGTGTATGTGTGAGTGTGTGTGTGTGCATGTATGTATGTATATATATATGTATATATATAATATATATATATATATATATATATATATATATATATATATATATATATATATATATTTATACATATATATATATATATATATATATATATATATATATATATATATAGGGAAAATTCACAAAAAAACAACAGACAAAGAATGTCACTGTCATACAGGCAGTGTCATTCCTTCCCAATATTCTCTGAAAACATGTCTGGTCATTGGAAAATATCCCTTCAGTTGGAAACAGAAGGCTGGTGACAGGAAGTGCATTCAACCAGATAAAAATCTATCTCAATAGACTTCATTTGATCCATGCAAACATGAAAAAGTGAAGGTTACTATTGCAAACCTAATGATTATAATGAAGAACATCACTTCTAATTCCTCGTCTGCAACATTCAATCTATAGTTTCATACTTATGTCACGTATTATATCCTGGAATATCATATTTAGATATATTCATTTATTTCAAGCACATATTTTTATCATATTTTTTGACTATGTGATAATGATCTTAAAAGTGAAACAGTCATCATTAAACTTATTCATGAACATTATCAGTAATATTAGGGTGTTACCCTTATAATTTAACTTTTATCATATTTCTTGTAGTTGAAACAAAATGATGGAATGAATACTTGATTTTCAAAATAAAGTATTTATAAGCTTAAAATATAATTTATACAAATTTTTCATTCGTATAACTCCTCCTATAAATACTTAGTCATTTAATCCCCTCTATTCCTCCTCGCCTTTCACTATGATTCTTCCTCTCTCACATTGTGCATATGTATAGTATTCTTTTACTCACGCGTACCACCATGTCTAGTTAGGTGTTTTCATTTTTGCGTCTTTCATTTTCACCTCTTTTCATTTTCGCCTGATGCATACCACCATGTCTAGTTAGGTGTTTTCATTTTCACCTCTTATATTAACTCTCTCTCTCTCTCCTGTTCCTCTTATATTTACTCTTTCTCTCCACAAATGTAAAACTGTGACACAAGAAATTGACCCATGAAACCACCAACAGTTTCTATTATGTTGAGATTATTAAAGCTTCAGATTTGTTAAGTAGGTTTTCAAGCAAGGAAAAAAAGGGTGTCCTTGACTTGTAATCTATCTTTGACACATGAGTGGCCTCTCTTTGGTTTATTATGGTTTATACTTAATTTATTGTAGTTTGTACTTGGTGCATTACAATCTATCTTTGATTTATACAATGCTGTTAGACCAACATTTTATTAAGAAAACTCCCTCAGCAATAATCAGAAGCAGACACAAAGGATAAATAACATGAGAGAAGATGAAGCAATAGTGTTTGCATCATCATAAGAAATACGACCAGTCTGCTAGTACTTCAGTGTTGGAACCAAAATATAGTGAGATAGCAATCAGAAATACTTAGTAAGAGCAGAAAAGCAATGGAACTTCCTTGAAGATTATAGGTAGTTATTACAAATAATGTTATCTATAATTACTAAATATTACTATATACCTTCTGTTTATGGATATTTTCTCAGAGTGGGTGGATAGATGAGCAGCTAAGTCAGTATGCAGATTAGTTTTTAATATTGTTTTAGTTGTAGATTTTTTTAAACTTTTTTCTCTTTATAGGTTTTTTCTCTATTTTTTCTTCTTCATAATCTTCTTAGTCTTCTCAAACTTTTCTTTGGGTTTTTCTTTTCTTGATATGTTTCTTTTAGGATAGCAACCAAATTGTTTTCAAATTATACTCTAACATCTTAGAAATAGAATAACACACTTAATTATGCAATCCTAGGTACACTGTATTTGAAAAATAAAAAGTTAGGTATAGTCACATCTGAAAAGCCTCTAATCATAGGTCTGTTTCATTGGAGTTAACCTCAGTCTAAACTGATGGATATTTAAGGTCAAATATTTTAGCTAAATTTTGCTTTAATTCTTTATCTTTTATCTTTTATGTGTTTCAGTCATTAGACTGTGGCCATGCTGGGGCACCACCTTGAAAAAATTTTAGTCAAACTTATCAACCCAATTTACTTATTTTGTTTTGAGCCTGGTACTTATTCTATTGATCTCTTTTGTACCAGTGAAACACTGGGGTCAATGTAATTGACTAGTCCCCTCCCCTAAAATCTCAGGCCTTGTACCTATAGAAGAAATTATTATTATTATTATTATTATTATTATTATTATTATTATTATCATTATTATTATTATTATTATTATTATAATTCAGTAGTTTTATTTTTATAACATGCTTTCACTTCACCACCCAGCGCAGCTTTGTGTGCCTTGGGTAAGTGCTGTTGTTTACTGTGATGCCTTTATGGTTACTGTATTGAAAGTGTTTTGCATAGGATGTGTGCAGTGCCCAATAGTGCAATTTTCTGTATGTTATATATATTTGTAAGTCCTGGTATTTTTGTTATGTATTTGTTTGAATATTTTTTTTATCATATCTAATGCACCCACTATGATAGGAATTGTTTCTGTTTTTAGATTCCACATTCGAGTTACCTCAATTTCCAGGTCTTTGTATTTTGAAAGTTTCTCCATTTCTTTTAGAGAAACGTTGTCACCTGCTGGTATTGATACATCAATTAGAAAGCATTTTTTCTTCACGATCTCTGACAACTATATCTGGCCTATTGGCTTTAATTTCTTTATCTGTGTGTATTGGCATATCCCATAGTATCATTGCTTTCTCATTTTCTGTGACCTTTTCTGGCGTGTGCTTATACCATCTTTTTTCTGTTGTTATTCCATAGTGTTGGCATAGCGTCCAGTGTATGTAGGTCCCATTTCTGTCGTGTCTGTGAATATATTCCTTCTTAGCCAGGACTGGGCAGCCAGAGATAATATGATTTATTGTTTCTTGTCCATCTCCACATATTCTGCAGTTACTTGTTATATTTCTTTTCATTATATGTTTTTGGTAATTTCTGGTGGGGAGGCATTGGTCTTGTGCTGCAATTAAAAATCCTTCAGTCTCTGCTTTGAGTCCTGAGCTTCTCAACAATTGCTGGGATTTTCCTCTTTCTATTTCTTTTGCGTTTAGTGTAGCCCAGTATTTGCCATGAAGGGGCTTTTCTTGCTCTTGTTTTATCAAGGTCCATTGCTATTCTAGTTTTAGTTTGAGTTTCATTTGTTTTATAGCTTTTGTTGTTTCTTCTTCTTCTTCTTCTTCTTCTTATTCTTATTATTCTTGTTCTTCTTCTTCTTCTTATTATTATTTGTTAGGTAGTATGACTTCTTTGTATTTGTCAGCTTCCTTAAATACTGAAAACAGTTTTTTGTTTTGCTCGTGTTTTGTGGCTATTTGTATTAGTTTTCCTTGCTTCTGAAGAAGGTATTTTTGCAGTCTTATGGTGGTTATTTTATAATAGTTTTCCAGCTGTATAATTTTCTTGTTTTCCTGTCTATTTTGGTTAGTTCATTTAGTGTCCAGTTAAGGATATTGTAGCTGTAACTTATAACTGGGACGGCTAGAGTGTTGATACCTATTATCTTGTTTTTAGCATTGAGCTCTGTTTTCAGTATTGATCTAACTCGTCTATAGTATTCTTTATTTTCTCTTTAATTTGTGTGTGTTGTATCGTATCTACTTCATTGATTCCTAAATATTTGTATATCTGGCTTTGGTCTCATTCTCTTATTTCATTGGTTTTGTCTAGTGCAATGTTGCTACTCTTAACTAGTTTTGCTCTTTTCAAGATTGCTTTGGCACATTTTTCTATGCCAAATTTCATATTTATTTCTTTGGTAAATCCATGTACTGTCTGTAGTAGTGTTTCCAGCTGTTTATCATTTGTAGTATATAGTTTTAGGTCATCCATATATAAAAGGTGGCTGATTGTTTTGCCGTAACATTTGTATCTACATCCAGTTCTATTTAGCAGCATGTCAGTTAAAGGTGTCAGTGCCAAACAGAAAAAAAGTGGAGAGAGCATGTCCCCCTGGAATATTCCTCTTCTAATGGGGATGGCTTTGGTTTTTATGAGTTCCTTTTTTGTTTGGAGCTCTAGCACTGTCTGCCATTTTTTCATAGAGTGTCTTATGTATTTTATGATTATTGGCGCTACCTTGTTTATAGCTAGTGTTTCTAGGATCCATCTGTGGGGGATGCTGTCAAAAGCCCTTCGGTCATTGATTCAGGCTATACTTAGGCCTTTCTTCTTTCTGCGGCTCTCTTCAGTTATGGCTTTATTGATCATTAGTTGGTCTTTACAGCCATATGAGCACTTGCAGCATCCCTTCTGCTCTTCTGGAAACCGGTTGTTTTCTTCCAGGTGCTTGCTCAATCTCTGCGATAATATTGCAGTAAAGGCTTTGTAAATTGTAGGGAGACAGGTTATGGGCTTGTAGTTTTGTGGGTTTTGTTGTTATTATTATTATTATTATTATTATTATTATTAGTTTATTTATCAAAGTTCTTTTGTCACACATATTGTGACCCCTTCAGTGATTTTCTGTCTCTACTTGTCCTGCCTATTTCTTCTTTCTCTTTATTAAACTATTCTGTATAAATCATTCTCTCTTTGCCTCTTGTACTAACATCTCAAAAGAAAAAACAAGTGCTGTTCCATCTATTTACAACTCATCAGTAATGGGTGTTTCTTTTTCTTTTCTTACTTTCTTCTTTCTTATAGAAAGCTAGTTGTTTGTGGGTTTATTGCTTTCTCAGTTTGATCTCTCATTCCCATACCCTTTCTTCGTGATCTTTTGTTTCTATGCCTGAAAACATTGTCATTTTTGTTGGCCTTGTTATTCTGCTAGTCTTCATATTCAGAGCCTTCTCAGTTTTCTTTACTATTGTCATCATCATCATTGTCACCACCACCACCACCACAGCTTTTTTGTTTGGCAGCATTTCTTCAACATTGTCTTGTACTGATATGAAAGTTACAAAACAAATGTTTGGCAAATTCTACAAGATATATATGTTTCATCTCTCACCTAAGTATAAGGTTGCCTTTGTCTATTAATGGAGAAGGAGAAGGGAGAAATAATCGACTTGCTGATCTTAGAATATTACTGGTATTTCATTTTCTAACATTAAAGATATGAAATCTGATTTTATGAATTCTAAACAATATAAGGCATTTTGCTCAGGTTTCCTAACAATTCTCCTATATATTTATAATAATAATAATAATAATAATAATAATAACTAGCTGGACCTGTGAAAAATTCATGGAAAACATAAAAGACGTAAGCATCTGTAAATTGTGTGCTGGTGCCATGAGAAATGTTTCTATATTGTGACAGTTATAGAATATAGAAAGGCCTGAAATTTTGTGGGGAGGGGACTAGTCGATTACATCAACCCCAGCACTTGACTGATACTTATTTCATCATCTGTGAAAGGATGAAAGGCAAAGTTGACCGCAGTGAAATTTGAACTCAGAACGTAGTGACAGACAAAATACTGCTAAGCATTTTGTCCAGTGTGCTAACAATTCTGCCAGCTTGCCACCTTAATGATAATGATGATGATAATGATGACGCCGATGCCGCTGATGCTGACACCGACACCGATGCCATCGCCACCGATGCCGTCGCCACCGATGCCGTCGCCACCGATGCCGTCGCCACCGATGCCGTCGCCACCGATGCCGTCGCCACCGATGCCGTCGCCACTGATGCCGTCGCCACCGATGACGACGACAATGATTGTTTCATACCTTATGTTATTGACCCTGAAAGGATGGAAGGTGAAGTTGGCTTCTGCTGGATTTATGAGATTATTGTTTGGAGTACTCAGGTATAAGCTAGAATATTAACATTTATTTTTGTTGATACTGCAAGAATTAATGCTTAAATTATTTTAGATGTGATTTGAAATCAGAATTGGAGTTCTTTGTTTTGTTTTGTCGAGTATTGATCTCCCACCATGTTTTGATTGCTGATGAAGACTGTCTACATTTATTTAAACATGCACATACCTTGTGCATATATATGTATATGTGTATATATATATATATATATATATATATATATATATATATATATATATATATATATGTATATATATATAAGTGTTTGTGAGTGGTGGGGGTATGTATGCATGCTTTCTTCTGCATGTGTATATATATATATATATATATATATATATATATATATGATTACTTGTATATGTGTGTGTGTGCATGATTGTGTGCATGTGTGTTTATGTGTGTGTATGAATGTAGCCAATAATGACATATAGACTAAACATTGTGGCATTTTTACTAAATGATAATAATACTAAAAATAATAAGCAATGAGAAGATGAAGTTAATGGTCTGAAAATGCTTTACAGCAATACTAAAATCTAAAAACATTTTAACATTTTCTTCATTTTTTTTTCACAGTCTTCTTGCATTTTTCTTCTTGTTCTACTTCATCTTGCTTTGTTTTCTCTTCTTCCCTTTCTTCATCTTCACCTTTTGTTATTATAGTTGTTATGTTTGGTTTTCAAAGAATTAAGGTGTGTTAAAGAATGTCTTTAGCAGCTTAAATCAAAACTTTGTTATTAGACACTTTTTGCATTTGTTTTTGTATCATTCTATCATGCTCTAATGGTTCAGTTCTCAAGGCATGTGGTGTCAGATTTAAGAGATATCATGGAATTGTTTTAGGAAAGACATAAAGATCATATTAGATTGTTGAAGAAAACACACACAGATATGTTAGAGGTGAAAGCATAGCTGAGCAGTTAAGAAGCTTCTACTTCCCAACGATGTGGTTTGAGGTTCAATCTCACTGTGTGGCATTTTGTGCTGATTTTCTACTTCTACTGCTATTGGCAAACCAAAGACTTGTGAGTGGATTTGGTTGACAGAATCTCAAAGAAGCTCATTGTATGTATGCATGTGTGTGCACGCATGTGTGTGCACGCATGTGTGTGCACGCATGTGTGTATGTGCGTGTTTGTGTCTCCTCTTAACCTTGTGCTATATTTGTAAACGAATGTCACTGTTATACAAGCAGTGCCATTCATTTCCAATACTCTGTGAAAACATCTCTGTCTATGGAAAAATATTACCTTAGTTGAAAACAGGTGAGGGTTGACGACTGGAAGATCTGCAGTGATAGAATATATCTTGCTCAATAAACCCTGTCCAGCACTTGTTAGCATGGAAAAAATGGTCATTAAATTGATGATCCCACCCACGGCAGCATGGAAGTCGGATGTTAGAGGATGCTGATGATGATGATATATATATATATATATATATATATAAACATTATTGACTTCATGTACTCAATGTATGTGTTTTGCTTGTTCGCTGGTACAGTACAGTTTAGCAGTTCAGAGTGCAGGGTGTTAAAACACCTGAACGTCACAGCTCACCCCTGATCCCTATCAGGGATGATGAATACCGATATTTTGCCATTTTTGTGGCTTATCAACATCACGTATCAGGTCAAATTCTTGAACACTTTTCTTCCAAAGGTTTTATAGACTGTTAGGTTTCTTTGTCAGTAACCACCTGATAATTTTGTCTGTGGTCATTGGTCATTAGGTTTTTCATGCCAGTAACCATATGTTAATATTTTTATATTTGTGTAGTTTGTGCATTTATTTTGCCATTGTGTTGTGATATGAGTGTGGCTTCCCTGATATTTTTGTGAGAGATTCTATAGAGTATGTAAGTGTCATCCTCTTCTTCTGGATTTTTCAGTTTGTTTAAGAACCTTTCAGATCTGATGTAGTGATTTTCTTTTGCTTTTTCTGACAAATTGACCTTTCCTTATCATATAAGACTTATATCTGATGCCTTCGTGGACAGCATTTCTGACTGTTCCTTCTGGCACATGGAAATCTTTTGCAAATGACCTCATGGACTTTCTGGGATTGTAATAAACTTGCTGGATAAATTTAGGTGTTCTGATGATTTCAGAGCATTTAGAATGCTTTTTATACTTTGAAATTGGTGATACGCTTCCATCTTCAATTTCTAGCTCCTTACAAACTTTGTAGACAAAAGATCTGGCAACTTTTAAAAATTCAAATATTTTAAAACTGCTATACTCAGCCTTTATAACCACAATAACAGCATGCCTCTTCATTTCTTGAGTAAGCTGAGGGTCTGCCATTATTATTTTCTGAAACCAAGATTATACAGAGTTAGTAAAAAATGCAGCAACAATGACCCAAGAAAGGGGTATGTCCTCAAATACCTTACGCACCCTGTGTGTGTATATATACACACACACACATATCCACATACACACATATGTATGCATACATACATACATTCATATATATATATATATAAAAGATACAGAAATAATTTTTTTTTATTCTCAAACGCGTGATAATGTTAATAAATAGCGTGATCAGGATAAATTATCCATACATTGCAGAAAAAATACGTTACCAGCCAGCCAGCCATGAGACTCGAACTCACATCCCTGTGATTATGCATCAAGTGCTTTACCATTATGCTAAACTGCCCAGTAACGAATTCTTCAGCAATTTTAGAACTTATTGGTAACATATTTTTCTGCACTGTATGGATAATTTATCCTGATCAAGCTATTTATTAGCATTATCATGCATTTGAGAATTTTTAAAAAAATTTATTTCTGTATCTTTCAATACATCTCAACACTTCTAAACCAAACTTTGTTTGTTTACTTTCATCGTAAGTTGAAGTTAACGTTAGCACACACACACACACACACACACACACACACACACACACACACATATATATATATATATATATATATATATATATATATATATATATATAAGGGAACCTGCATAACTAGACATTTCCCAGATTGTTTTACTTCTGAAAATGGGATTTTGCGCCTGAAATATAAAGGTTTTATAAAACTTTCTACATTGTCAGAAACCTTCTACTTTATCTCTTTTTACCTTCTTCGATATTACAATGCTTCAAATGAAGTACAATGCACTTATATCTACTCATATCTATCTATCTATCTATCTATCTATCTATATGTATATCCACATACATTGGGAGGGTTGGTTTGACAAAGGAGGATGCCCCAAACTGGGCAAGATGGCAAGATGGTGTGAGGGTGGTTGCTATGGCATTGAGGTAGATCTAGCCACCTCCGTTAATGGGGATAAAACACTGGATGATGATGATAAACACATAGATAGATATGAGGAAGAAGGATGACCAGCTGTAAAAAAACCTCAGTCCTAACATACATTTGTCCGATTCATGCAAGTATGAAAAAATGTAGACTTTAACATGATGAAGATTACATATTTTTTGCCATTGTATGTCATTTTAATGGTGTGAACCACCAAAAGATCTGGAAACCTACTACTGTAAAAAACAAAGTCGTTTGTAACATTTGTTCAGCAGGAAGTTACAAACATTCCTTTGTCATCCTCACCATCAGAAGTTAAGTAAACCAGTGATTGACTCAATAGGAATTTGTAACTGATGATACTATTTTTACCAGTTGCAATACATTTAAATTAAATCAAATTGGAACTTGTTTTTAGTTAAGAAAGGGGGAAAAAATCAATATGAATCTCATACACTTTTGAGTTGTAGAAGACCAGGAATTTTACTGACTTTCTGAAGTTGGCAAATGGTAAAGTCATTTGAATTGCTAATCCTCAGTCACCTTGATCCTTCTTTATTTCTCTATCATTTTCATGGCCTCTATTCAGACTTGGATATTAATATTAAAATCACTAGCAACAGCATCAATTTTCTCAAGAGACCTGATCTTACTTACAGAACATAAGCAGAGATCATGGGTGGTCTCATGTTGCCAATTACTAGACAATACTTAATTATTCTGGCTGACTGAGTTACTCTTTCCACCAACACACCTCAGTTTGGGGTATACATCTAACCTCCTATATCAGAGTTGTAATACATCTAAAAGAACTTATAACTGTTCTCCTTACCAGTAAAGAGTTTGGCTGAAGCACACTTCCATGTCATTTTTTTCACACATCATACATCCACTTATCTTTGCACTCTCAATAGACTAACATTTCATTGAGCCTAATTTGATAACAATGGGGGTCTTGTCAATTACATCAACTCTAGTACATGATTGGTATGTATTTTATTGACCCCAACAGGATGAGAGGCAAAGCTAACCTCAGTGGAATTTGAACTCAGAAATTAAAGACAGATGAAATGCTGCTAATATATATTTTGTCTGTTGCGGTAACAATTCTGCGAGATTGAGGTTTTACTAATAATTATTATTATAGCATTAATTATGATACTTATTTCTAATTTTGGTACAAGACAGGAATTTTCAGGTGAATGGGGCAAATTATTTACATCACTCTCAGTGTTCAACTGATACTTATTTTATTGGTCCCCAAAAAAAGAAAGCAAAGTCAATCTTGGTAGAATTTGAACTCAGAAAAGTAAACAGCCAGAAGTAATGCTGCTATACATTCATCCAACATGTTAATGGTTCTGTCAGCTTACTAAGGCTCAGGTGCACTACAACTTGTAGGAAAAGGTTATAAAGGACAGACAGTAGTAATAAGCCAAGTAAAGACAGCAATGGTAACCAAAATTGCATTCACAGAGCACAGAATAAAGCACAAAAGACAAAATAATGAATACTAAAAATGCCTTAATGAAGAAAGGGTACAATCTAATGACTGAAACAAGTAAAAGATAGAAGGCAGCCAACTCCAGTAATTACATAAGCATCACATTGTCTGTTTTTCACTCAGAGCAAGAAACTTTTTGTTGCCAACAGAAAAAATATCTCTCTAAAATTTTTCTAGCCTGTTTGAGCAACTATACTTTCAGAACATCATCATCCACTATTAATTATATCACCAAGACAACAGGCATTACTTACTACTTCCAGGGATCCTCCTGAGTAATTGAGAGCATATATTTCTCATGCACTCTTCCTGTTACTTACTCCTTTATGTCTACTACATACAAAATCTACTTTTACTATATCTCTGCAAAATGATATTTCCCCATGGTCAAACATGTTTTCACAGGAAACTGGAGACAAATTATACTCAGTATAAGTACCACAAGATATCAAGACAAAGAGACACAAACACACATATATTATATGTACACACAACAAGCGTCTTACTTTCAGTTTCTATCTACCAAATCCACTTTGGCTTGAATTATAATAAAAGACACTTGCTCAAGGTGTCATACAGTAAAACTGAACCCAAACCTTGGGGTTGGGAAGCAAACCTTTTAACTACACAGCCAAGCCTGTACATAATCAATTCTTATACACTTGTGTTCTCTCTTCATGGCTCAAATCTCTTAGTTCATTCCCATTTAATATGACTTATTTGTTCATTCTCCCCCACTTCATTCTCTTATTCTCTTTGCTCATTCTCATCCTCCCTCAAATTGTATTCACCCTGATATATTCTATGATGTCCCGCTATCCTATGGGGTTCATGTCTTAAATATGATTTCATTTTCTCATTTACATTGTATTTTTTCTTTTATCTTCTCTTTTCTCCAGTCTTGCTTTCTTTGAGGCCTATTCACTTTCATATAGCCCTTGTATACGCCTGAATTACTAATATTTTCCAACTGTCATCCTAACATCTATTCACTCACATCAAAAATAAAATTCATCTTTTATCATAGAAATGTAACAAAAATACTTTGAAAAGCCATTTTTATAAACAGAAAATATTTTTTAGTATCTTTGAAAGAAAAAAACATGAAATATTTTTTGTAAATAATTTTGATAAAGGAGAAAACATGAAACTGTAAGTTAACAGTATTAATATATTTATTCATTATTCTGTTTTAAATTCCTTTCTCATTGCAAATATGAACAAAAAACAATAACAACAACCAAACTGTAAAATGAAAAACAGCAACAAGTGTCATAAAACAACAACAACAAAATATGAAACAAACAAATATTAGTAACAACAACAACACAAATAAAACAGGGTAATAACTTAAACCTGTTCATATACTTACTTTGAATAAAAAGAAATAAATTTATTGCCTTTAACATTGTCAACAGTGTAGCTGTAGTTGTCATTGTTATTAACATTGCCATTGGGGTAGGAGTGGAGATGACAAAGCAGAGAAAATGTGAGAATCTTTCAAAATGAGAAAGTGTTAAACTTCCTGAAAATATTCCAAGCTTTTTGCATAAATAGATGACTTCTTTCCCACCAATCCTTCTTATATTGTCCTCCAGAATGCTTTCTATTGATTTTAGTCCTGTGACTATTTCGATAGTAAAAGAATTCTCACCAGCAAAGAACTGGTTCTTCTACATCCGTTCTAGATTTAATTTTCTTTTCGTTTTCTTTTCTATATATATATATATATATATATATATACACAGTTATCCTTTTTATTTCTTTTTTTATTATTTTTGATGTTGCAAGCAGGATTGTATGGTTAACGAGTTTACTTCCCAACCACATGGTTTTGGATTCAGTCCTAGGGCAAGCCTCTTCTACTATATCCCAGCAATGACACAAAGGCTTATGAGCAAATTTGGTAGACAGAAATTGAAAAAAGTTCAATATATATATATATATATATAAGTGAGTGGACTAGCATCATGCTTGAAACTCAAGAGTACCAAAGAATTTGAATCAAACAGTTTTGATCCATATATAAATGTATGTGCGTGTGTGTGTGTGTGTGTGTGTGTGTGTGTGTGCGTGTGTGCGTGTGTGTGTGTGTGTGTTTGTGTGCTTGTATATGTTTGTGTTTCTTTGTCGTGACATTGCATGAGTGTCACTGTCATACAAGCAGTGTTATTCAATTCCAATATTCTGCAAAAATATGACTGACCACAGGAAATATTACTGTTTGGAAATAGGTGAGGGTTGGTGACAGAAAGGGCATCCAGCCAGAAAAAAATCTACTACAATAAACTACATCTGAACCCTGCAAGCATAAAACAGTGGATATTAGAATGAAACGGTGATGTATTTTGTCAGGAAATAAGAACAAACTAATAATTATTAAAAACCATTTGAAAGAAAAAAAAAAAGAGAAAATTAAGTTAGCAGCATCACATGCGCTGAATTATCTGAATTCAGGTGTGTAATGATTTACAAAGGTGTAAATATGTACACTGTTTAATGGGCAATAGATTTCCAGAAGTAGACATTAGTTTCTTCTTCCAATTCAGCTGAAATAAAAAGAACTATCAATTCTCAGTGTAACCATTTCTGCTTCTTGTAAAGAAGCAAAAATGGTTACTCATTTTAAATAACTAGCAATATAAGTGGGTAGTAGTTATAATTTTTAAAAATTTTGAATAAAACATCATTATCATCAATGTTTTGAAGTCCACTTTCTAAGCTCGCATAGGTTGGATGAAGTTTATTTGAGGCAGATTTTCTACAGCTGGATGCCCTTCATGTTGCCAACCCTCACCTGTTTCCAAGGTAATAATTTACCACAACCTGACATATGAAGGACACTGTATATATTACAGTAATACTTGTTTATGACTACCATACTATACAAAAACAAGGACACACTAACACAAACAGACACACATAATATAAACACATACATATATTTATATTGGGATTCTTTCAATTTCCAGTTACCAAATCCTCTCACAAGGCTGTCAGCAACCTGGTGCTTTAGCAGAAGACACTTGCCCAAGATGTCACACAATGGGACTGAACCCAAAACCATGTGGTTGGAAAGCAAATTTCTTCACCACACAGTCATGCTTGTGCCTTATATATTGTAAATTAAAAACTCAAGCAGAGGGGCAACATAGTGAATCTTGAAATATGGCAAATTATAGAGGATAACCATTTCAAATTTTGTAGGACTACAAAATTATTTGGAATTCAGGTGGATGAAAGTAAGTGCTTAACATTCCCAACATTAGCAAAATCAAGACAGGATTTTTAAATGAAGTTTATTTGAGGCAGATTTTCTAGAAAATGACCGATAATTCTTTCACTTTGTCACTCAAATGTTTTTAAAACATAACAGCCTTACCTGTATGAAACAGGGGAAGTAGCTTTGTTATGCAGATGTATACAACCCACCAGGTATATGCAAATAAAAGTATTTATAAATGGCTTAGTGAAAGATCACAAGTTAAAATCTATGCATAAAGACTACACAGTATCCCACTGTATGAATGAGAATGATTACAACATAGTTTTGTCTAACAAAATTTTGGGTAGTTTAATTCATAAAATGTTTCTGTATTTTTCAATTTACCTGTCTAGAAAATAATACATATATATTCAGAGTGTTGCAAAAAATCTCAGACATTTTACTGTTGACAAACATTTCAACAGCAAATGCATAGCATGTACCAGTCTAAACCAAGACGTAACTAAAATAAATGGCAAAGTATTAGCTACAAGAAACTGTTACTACCTTGTAGAATAGGGGGAGGTTTTGATGCTGCACCCAGTACTAGCACCAGCAAATACTAACTTCTTGGTAAGCACCTGGGTTTTATATTTGTGTGTCTGTAACTATACAAAAGGGTGCAACGAAAAAAAAAACCCACTCAGATTCACAAATTTGCTAAACATTTTAACTGCAAATTCACAATGTGTTCCAAATTTTGATGGTAACTGTGAAAAAGAAAAAATATTAGCTACATAAACACACCATTGCCACCTGTTTACCTTGTCTAGTACCTTAATAGGGGTTATATAAAATATGGGATATCTTTCAGTCACATGCTGTATATGTATATAAGCAGTTGAATTACTGGTCATCTTGTAGGCTATGAAGAAGAGAGATGTGTAAAATACATGATGGAACGACAGGTGGTGGTAAAGCTGAATTATTTCCCAAAGAAGATGTTATTTTCTTTACAAATTTATTATGAAAAATATTTGTCAATCAATTTAGGTGTATATATAGCATCTGGCTCATGTTTAGTCCGGCATCAGGAATTTAACATGACAAGTATCTAAATTCTATTTCAAACACCCAAGAAGAATACCTAAAGAGATATGAACCTAGCTGAGAGAGCTAAATAAATTTTCTAATTGTGAAACTTCATCACACTGCAGAAAATGAAGGAAATATAGCCAAAGAGCAAACAAGGAGAGGTTATTCCTCCTTAAAGAGATACAAATGTTTACATCATATATATATATATATAGGTATATTATATATATATATGTTGTTGTACTTGGGGATGGTCATATTGCCAGTTTAGCCAATAAAAACATATATATATATATATATATATATATATATATATATATATATATATATATATATATATATATATATATACATATAAGTTATAATTAAAGTTTAGATTTGAAATTTAAAATTTAAATTTTATCATCCAAACTGTATTTTGCGTATGAGCCTCATAGTGTGCTCACAGAGTACCTTCACCTCTTATGGCTACCTGACATCATCCACAGTAAGTACACATTCATTGCTAAATCTACATTAGGAACTCCTCGGTGCACATTGAGTATATTCAAAATAATTAATACGGAAGACAGAATTTGCTGGAAACTTTATCGATAAAGTTTCCAGCATATTCTGTCTTCCATATCAACTATTTTGAATATCTATATATCGTAAAAAGCACCATTCAAGCATGGTTGATGCCAGTGCTGCCTGAATGGCTCCTGTGCTGGTGGCCTGTAAAAGCACCCACTACCTCTCAGAGTGGTTGGTGTTAAGAAGGGCATCCAGCTGTAGAAACCTTGCCAAATCAGGTTGGAGTCTGGTGCAACTTCCTGGCTTGCCAGTCCTCAGTCAAACCATCCAACCCATGTCAGTCTGGAAAGCAGATGTTAAACAACAATGATGATGATGATGATGATATATATATATATATATATATATATGGGATTAAAATACCAGGTTAGAGATTCATCATTATCATCATAGTCACCATTATTTTAATATTCACTTTTCTTTGCTTGCATGGATTAGGTAGAATTTTAAGGCAGATTTTTTATGGCCAGATGCCCTTCTTGTCACCAACACTCAATTGTTCCTAAGTAAGGTGAGATTTCCCTATGAACAGCATGTTTTCACAGAAGACTGGAAATGAATGACATTGCTTGTATAGTGACACTCATCTACACCTTTCATGCAGAATGAAGACAAAGATACAAAATACACATGTACACATTAAATACACACACACACACACACACACACACACATACATGACTGGCACTGTGTCAGTTACGACAAGGGATCCAGTTGATTCGATCAACAGAACAGTTTGCTCATGAAATTAATGTACAAGTGGCCAAGCACTCCGCAGACATGAGTACACTTAACATAGTTCTCAGAGAGATTCAGTGTGACACAAAATGCGACAAGGTTGGCCTTTTGAATTACAGGTACATAGATAAGACAAGCTTTTTTCAGTTTCCATCTACTAAATCCACTCATAAGGCTTTGAATGGTCAAGCTGCAGTAGAAGACATCTACCCAAGGTGCCACACAGTTGGAATGAACCCAAAACTATGTGGTTGGAAGCCAGCTTCTTAACCATACAGCCATGCCTACTCCTGTAAAGTTTTATATTCATTGAAATCCTTGTGTCATATCTATAAAAATAATTTTTATTTCTACATGACTTCACCTATTTATCTGTAAAACAGGACTCTCAAATATATTGAGAAGGTTATCTATAGCAGACTAACAACCCATTCATGGAAAAATTTATCTCTTCTCCACTATCTGAAGTTAAAGTTAGCCAATATTTTTTAGCTGAAACCCAACAAACTGGCAGACAAAAGCAGAAAAATAAAGAAAATGGAATCAGGGATAGTTTTATGATTAGATATTGCTAGATTAGAAATGATTATTTATCTTATTAAATTATTACTTACACTCTACCATGATACCTTTGTACACTCACTCACTCACTCACTTTGCCTGATATAACAACCAAGTCTTATTAGAATTATCCATACACTGTTATTCTAAAAAGGAAGGACACATTGATGAACATAGTGCCAGATATGCAAAAAGAGAGGATAGTGAAGGCTGAAATGGTTTTGATTATAGACCTTTTTGTTTAAGATTAATTTGGAGTTAAACAGCAACTATTTACTCTAGTTGGGTTAGTCTTGGTAATTAGAGTAGAAGGTAAGAAGCGTGAGGTAGCGGTAAGAGGTTGTGTCCTTAGCCCATGAATGACCCAGCAACACATGATATGTATTTCCATATATTGAAAAATATATGTGTCATCATATATGTGACATTCAAAATCTATACTGCATAAGATAGAAATGTTTTAGTTAATACTGTTATGTAATAATTGTATGAAGTTATTGTAAACTGAGCAAGGAAAGTAATTACATGGAAAGATATTTGCATATATGTAGTTATATATGGTAGTATTACAGTCCAAGATTGATTGCATTCTTGTCAATCATGATATTCATGATATATAAAGCATGTTATGGAAAACAAGTAGAAGAAAGTGAGAATACTTTTCATGTAACTGTGTAGTGCTTGAGGTGATCCTGTTTAAGGGTTCAATACTCCAGCTTTTCATAATCTTGAGCAAAACTTCTAAAGCACAATTTTGTGGAAATTTTACTCAACTCTCTTTACATGCCGGGTGATACTAATTCATCAAAAATCATTTACGCTGCCTTCTATGATGCTATAATTGAGATCACAGTGCTGGCCATGCCTTTCACGGAAATATAATTAAGCTGTGGTTCTAAATTAGGAATCTGAGTGAGGTGGTTCAAATCTAGGTACAGAACAACTATTTACTTAATTAAGTACATTATTGTTTACATGCTGTCAAATTTAACAGTTATAAACAGGAATAACAACAATATTATGTGATGGAGTGATGGTGGTCATGGTCATGGTGGTGGTGCTGATGGAGGTAATAGTGATGTGAACATGCTAGAATGAAATCAAATTTACTTTGTACATCAAAAAGAGCTGCTGTCCTGAAGCATGAGAAGGTAATGATATCTGGTCAACACTTAAAAGCTAGACATGTTTTACAGATTTTTATAAATCATGATCTATAAAACAATAGTATAAGTCATACTGGAAAAATATAAGCATGAAGTGATGTTTCTATTGCTTGAAATGAATAAATAAATAGAATTATAGTGCACCTGAGAACTGAATATAAAAAGCATATTATTATTATTATTATTGTTGTTGTCGTAATCGTTGTTGCCTTTGCACAGCTTCTAATGCTGGAGATGTACTACAGTGTCAGCTGTTCACTACCAGTGAACTAAGGTAACACCTCTTATTTTTCAAGCACCTTCCGGAGTATTCGAGCGGTTCCAAGCAGTGCTGTTTTCTGCAAGTGCTCCACCCTTATTGAAGCCCCTATTTGTTCCATGTACTTCTCAAGATCTTTGCTCACTGTTTCCAGGGCTCTGACAATTATTGGTACTACTGCTACCTTTTTCATCGACCACAACTGGTTAACTTCCCAAGCTAACCTGTCTTATCTCTCAACTTTTCTTTCTTCCTTATCGCATACCTTGTTGTCAGCTGGGCATGCTATATCTTTGATCCAGCATAGTTTGTTTTGTTTTCTTTCTCAATTAAGACTATGTCCGGCTTCCTATTCTCAATCTCATGGTCACACTGAATCATAAAATCCCAAAGGATTTTTGCATTTCTATTTTCAACAATGCCTTCAGGTTTGTGGTCATACCAATATTTTACTCTGGCAAGTCCATACTTGTTGCAAAGTGTCCAATGGACAAGCCTGGCTATATTGTCATGGCATCTCTTATATTCCGTCTGGGCTAGTGGCATACATTGGCTGATAATATGCCATACAGTTTCACCGTTTTGTCCACAGATTCTGTACATTATTATTATTATTATTATTATTATTATTATTATTATTATTATTATTATTATTATTCCTTCATAACATAGTGTAGGTAAAGATGCACCCGGAGTCTTTAGTCATCTGTCAAGTCACATCAAGGACCTCAGACAGATAATACTTTCCTTAAGATGTGCACTGTGCCCAATAAGACTGCTTTTTGCAAGACATCAATCTTGCACGGGATTTCCAGTTGCCTTAAGAAGTTTTGAAGTTTCAATGGGATTGAGCCCAATGCTCTTATCACCACTGGTATCACTTTTACATTACCCTCTTGCATTCCATATAGTCTTGTCATTTCCACTTTCAATTCGGAGTACTTGGTGAATTTTTCAACCTCTTTACTCACAACATTCATGTCATTTGGTATGGCTAGATCAATGATCTGACAGGATTTGTCTCTCTTTATTCAATATGACAATATCCAGCCAACAGTGTTCAATTATACTATCCATCTAAAAATTATAGTCCCAGAGTATCGTTACTTTTCCATCTTCCTGCATAACTTTACTGGGTACATGCTCATACCAGTTCTCTGTTACTTCATATTGGTATTTATGGTATAAGAACCAATGAAGATATACACACACACTTTATCGTGGTGGCGTTTGTATTCTTTTTGTGCAAGACCCTCACATCCACTTACCAAGTGGGTCACATTTTCCACACTTTTTCCACAGAGTCTGCATTTCCAGGTGTCAGAAGTTTTATAGATCATATTCTTCACTGAATTAGTAGTGAGAACCTGGTCTTGTACAGCAATGATCAGGCTTTCGGTGGTATGTTTTAAATCACCTTGCTCAAGCCATGCCCATAATGCTGTATCATCCTTAACGTCCTGTGTGTTCCTTTCAAACTGTCCATGCATTCTCATTTCAAGGTCTTCTTTTATCTTCTCTTCAGCTCTTTGGTTAAACTTTGTCTTGCCCATCATTTCATCTGCATTTACACCCATTATTATTATTATCATTATTATTCAGTAGTTTTATTTTTATAACGTGCTTTCACTTCACTACCGAGCTCAGCTCTGTGCGCCTTGGGTATGTGCTGTGGTTTGCTGTGGTGCTCTTATGTTTACTGTATTGAAAGTGTTTTGCGTAGAATGTGTGCAGTACCCATTATTATTATTATTATTATCATTATTATTATTATTATTATTATTATTATTATTATTATTATTATTATTATTATTATAATAATAATAATAATAATAATAATAATAATAATAATAATAATAATAATAATAATAATAATAAGGTGACGAGCTGGCAGAATCATTAGCATGCTGAGCAAAATATTTAGTGGCATTTCGTCTGTTCTATATTCTGAGCTCAAATCCCACTAAGGTCAACTTCGCCTTTCATCCTTTCAGAGTTGATGAAATAAGTACCAGTTACACACTGGGGTCAATATATGTGACTAGCCCCCTTCCTCAAAGTTTCAGGCTTTGTGCCTATAGTAGAAAGGATTATTATTATTATTATTATTATTATTATTATTATTATTTATTTTTATAATGTGCTTTCACTTCACTACCGAGCGCAGCTCTGTGCGCCTTGGGTATGTGCTGTGGTTTGCTGTGGTGCTCTTATGTTTACTGTATTGAAAGTGTTTTGCGTAGAATGTGTGCAGTACCCAGTAGTGCAATTTTCTGTATGTTATATATATTTGTAAGTCCTGGTGTTTTTGTTATGTATTTGTCTGAATATTTTTTTATTATACCTAAGGCACCTACTATGATAGGAATTGTTTCTGTTTTTAGATTCCACATTCGAGTTATCTCTATTTCCAGGTCTTTGTATTTTGAAAGTTTTTTCATTTCTTTTAGAGAAACGTCGTCATCTGCTGGTATTGAAACATCAATTAGAAGGCATTATTATTATTATTATTATTATTATTATTATTATCATAGTTAATATAAAAGATGTAACACAATCACTGCTAAACACATAGTAACATGTATAGTTTTTATAAAATATGTAGCACACTCAACATTAAGCATGTAACATGTAAGATAGAAAATAGTCAGGTTCATTAAAACATTTGATACAATGCATCACATTATTTATTCTAACTCTCTGCATGCTGGGTTCAAGTCCTGCTGAGGTCAACTTTGATTTCTACTATTTTTTGGAGAAAACAAAAATGGTACAAAGCCAGGATGGGGGATTGGCAGAACTGTAAGAACATTGAACCAGATGCCTTACGGTGTTCATTTCAGGTGTTTGCATTCAGAGTTCAGTTCAAATCCTACGATGGCTTAAATGGGTGATAGACTTAAACCGACACCCAGTTTGATAACACTACCTCACCCTGTAAGTACTTTTAATGAAGTCTACTCTATTGTAAATATTTGGGTAAGGCTTCTGGTTTAAGAATAACTTTCTCTCTCCTTTCCATCAGTCTTAGAGGCCCTATCATGAGTCATAGTAGAGGCATGTGGCTTAGTGGGTAGAGTTTTTTGTTTTATCACAGATCATAGGCACTGGCCTTCTCACTTGACTAAGAGAGGTAAAAATTACAAATGATTGCAACCCTAATAAACATACTAGTACCCTGAACACAAACTTAGTTTTAAACTGATACAAACACAATACAAAACATCATATCTATTACATCAGTTGACATGCCTATTAATACAATTGTTAGATAAACCACTATGCTTCATCACACCTAAATAAAGCATATAAACAACATTCAAACCATTGGAAACAACTGAGAACATACTTTTAACCCTTTTGACACCAACCTGCCTGAGACCATACCCTGCAATGGTACACACTCTGTGATTAAGATGTGATTAAAAATTTCTATCAAAATTTCCAAACACCAATCTGATAATAACAGTTTTCATAATTTTTTTGTATGTTTTGGTAGTTTCAACTTTAATTGAAACAAACACAAATGGCAGTGTATTTCAAATGAAATAAGGTAACAAAAGTAATTAAATAACTAAATTGTTTACTATATTGACTACCAAGACAAGTATGAACTACATGCCCCTACAGCCATCACAATTATTACCCAACACACATCACATATAGCTTATTTGAATCATTATCACCATTTTAATACCCTGTTTTCCATGCTCTCGTGAGTCAGATAGAATTTCCCAAAATAGATTTTTTATGGCTGGAAGCTCTTCCTGTCACCAACACTCACCTATTTTCAAACCAGGTAATATACCTCCATGGTCAGACATGGTTTCCATGGAAAACTGGAAACAACTGCATTGCTTGTATGAGGAGGGTGACATTCATTTTACAACCATCATGTGGTGTCAAGACACAGGTACATTATATATATATATATATATATATATATATATATGTATATATATATAATACACACACACACATATATATGACTTAGTTCTTTGAGCTTCTGTCTATATAAGCTTTGTTTATTAAATCCACACACAACACTTTGGTCAGCCCAGGGATAAATGTGTGTGTGTGTGCGCGTGTGTGTGTGAGAGAGAGTGAGAGAGAGAGTGTATATATGTACACAGATACATGCACAAATAAATCTCCTTTGTACTAAACTCTATTTCTTACTGTTAGTATTGAAAATTCAATGTAATTCTTTACATATACTCCCTCCCTGTTTTACTGTTGAACTCAGAGAAAATAGATTTTCTCTTTAATTCTTTTTCATATCAATATCACGAAAAATTTACAAGTAAAAACTGTTTTATCAATGGTCTTAACCTCTATGAAGCCCCGAGTAACTACAAACAAATTGGTCATACATGAATAAAACTATTGTGCACAGGTCATTTATATTACACCATATAGCTTTCCACTAGTTCACATATACGCCTGCATGCACACCTTCCCACACATACACACACACTTTCTCTATCTCTCTCTCTCTCTCTCTCTCTTCTCTTCTTCCTCACTTTTTCTGTCTTTTACACACACATATGAATGCACACATATTAACCATCACTAGAACAAATACACACGCACCCTCTGAATATCAGTGAACAAAACAGAAGATTACATCAACAGGTGGTTTTAGTAAAAAGTGTGTGTGCTGCAAGGAGGAATCTATGAGTCCTTTACAGGTGGTTGCAATGAAAGTGAGTTAGAAGTGAGAGCAAGGCAGAATCGGTGATAGTTCACAGCTGCTAACTCCACAAGACTGAAAGAGATGTGTGATTGAAATAGCATTTTAGATTATTGATGATCATACACATACAAATTTAGTACAAACATATATTCCATTACATACATACTTCATACATATATATATTTCAAACAACTCGATAAAACAACAACTAATATAAATGTTGGCAGATTGGTTGGTCAGTAGGTTGATTTCTACAGTCACATTTTATATCCTATAGACAGAGGGGGAGACAGAGAGAGTAAAACAGAGACACTGTGAAAGTTAACATAAGAGGTGGTGGATGAGTGCACATACAAGGTTTGATGGCAGGCAATGATAACTTTCAGAAAATTACAGAGTTCATTTTTTTAATGAAATTTTACAAAGATAGGTTTTCAATGGAGTAGGCCGTGATAAGGTTGAAGAAATTTAGAAAAAAATAACACACACACACACATATATAGCATGGAAGGCAGATGTTAAACAATGATGATGATGATGATGATGATGATGATGATGATGATGAAATGAGAAATTTGTTTTTTTTAATCTTATTTTAAGGTACTATTTTTCTTTTAAAATTTAGTTTTTAATTTATCATTTTGTATAAATAACAAGAAATTTGATACAAGTTAAATTATATTTATTGTAAGTATGCTGTATTTCCTGATATTGCCAATAGTGGCAAAAGTCTACTTCCAAGACTAGAGGGTGATAGATTGATGGTGGTAGATAGAGATTAGGAAATTTGTAGATCTAAAAGTTAAGTTGAGTTATTTCTCATTGCAAATTATATTTTTTCATTATTATCTATGAACAGTATTCTCTTTCATTTTTCTCATGGACGCACCATTTGATTGCCACACTTGCATTTATATAGCATATATAATATATATATGCCTGATAATTATAATGTAGGTAATGATTGTTAATAAGTATATATTTACTGGGATCAAATGCTTTTGATAATTTGTTATAAATTTCATGGCTTTGTTATAAACACTCTTATCCACAACAATATTTTCAGATCATTTAGTGAGGAGGAAGAGACAATATTGTAACCATTAAAACTCCTACCCCTCACATGTCACAACATCTCCCGCCCCCACTAATATTGCCATGATCAAACTGAACATGGCAATGGTGGTGGGTGGGGGGGGGGAGATATTGACTGGGAAGGAAAACAAAAGACTGATGCTCTAGGGAGAATGGATAGAATGTGGCCAAGCAGTGAGGTTGCTAAGAGAAGAAGGAGTAAGTGTCTGAGGTAATCATCATCATCATTGTTTAACGTCCACCTTCCATACTGGCATAAGTCGGACAGTTTGACAGGAGCTGGCCAGACAGGAGCTTGCCCCAAACTTCTGTGTCTGTTTTAGCAGGGTTTTTTATGGCTAGATGTCCTTCCTGACACCAGCCATGCTTATTATGGAGTGGAGGCCATTATAGTAGAGCCCAGAATAGTTCCACTTCTGTGGAACTAATATTATAGTGTGTTCATCATCATCACTGTCCTTGTAATCATTTTAACATCCACGTGTTCATGCTTGCATGGGTCAGATTGAATTCACCGAGGCAGATTTTCTACAACCAGAGGTTCTTCTAATCATCAACCCTCAACCTTTTACCAAATAAGATAATATTAATTTCAAATTTTGGCACAAGGCCATCAATTTTGGGGGAGGCGTTAAGTTGATTAGATCAACCTCAGTATTCAACTGGTACTTATTTTATCAATCCCAAAAGGATGAAAGGCAGAGTTAACCTAGGTGGAATTTGAACTCAGAATGTGAAGACAGATGAATTGCTGCTAAGCATTTTGCCCAATGTGCTAACAATTCTGCCAGCTCATCATCAAACAAACAAGTTAATGTTAGCTATGATCATGAAGAGCATCTGGCTATAGAAAATCTGTCTAAATAAGCTCTGTCTGACCCTGACCCATGCAAGCATGGCAAAGTGGACTTTTAGACAATGGTGATGATGATGATGATGACCTCTATATTTTATTATTTTATGGTTTCACATATTGCGCAATCTACTTTATTCATAAACATTTTACTTGGGGAAGTAAATTTAAATATCTCAGTCCAATAGCATATTATCATTTCTAACTAGGTTCTAGGTTAAACCACTGCTATTATTTATTTTTATATCAAATCCTTTCACTAATGCATTTAATGTTAAACAATGACAATGGTGATGATAATGATGATAATGACAATGATGATGACAATGATGATGATTATTAATTATTATTCTTGTTACGAACAATATCCACTATGTAGATAATCCTTACTTCAGGCTAATCTATACCACAATTCTCACTCTTTAAATCTACATCTGTTAATAGGATTGAAGTAGCTAATAGAAGTATGGGAGAGTTTCTGTATGAAGGTGTATGTATGTGTGTGTGTATGTAAGTATGAATGTGTTTGTATGTTTGAATGTGTATGTATGTGTATGTATGCATGTATATGTACATATATATGTCTGTATTTACATGTATGTATATATATCTATATATATATATATATATATATATATATATTGATAGATAAATAGGTAGATAGATAGACAAACAGACAGACAGACAGACAGACAGACAGATATACAGACAGACAGATAGATAGATAGATAGATAGATAGATAGATAGATAGATAGATAGATAGATAGATAGATAGATAGATAGATAGATATGCATTCATACTTCTAATGGTGCAGCATTCACGTAGAGAAAAAATACACAAGAAAAATACTGAGATTCCAAAAGGATTAGAGAATTCTGAATGAAAGTTATCTTACATCACAAAAAAATCTCTAATTTATAAAGAAAAACATCTCTCTTGTAACAACAGAGCTATGTTTATATCCCTTAAAACAATCTTATTGAACATTTATAGCTTCTGAATGTTATGTTCTTGTATGTGTGTATTCATATGACAGTTATTATTATTTTTACAAGATTACAATTTTTTTTTAATGAAGTGAAAGCAACATTATCATTGTTGTTGTAACGTCCACTTTTCTATGCTTGCATAGGGCATATATCCATACCAAAGAGTCATTAACCTAGCTCTCTGTTACTTCTGTTATTCTACTACCATAATAAGGATTTCTGACATAGGTACAAGAAAAGGACATATTAAATAAAACCAGACAACTTGATGAATACCTATTTTATCAACCCCAGGATTATGGAAGGCAAAATTAACCTCAGTGAAATTTTGACTCAGAACATAACTTTTTTTGTATTTGTTGATTAGCCCTGAGTCAACCCTTTTGAGTAGTCATACAATCAAAGGCATTCCAGTTGTGAACATTCCATCTATTTTGCTATCTATAAGAAACTTAAGACCTCATTATCCAATGTGTACATTTTTTTCCTTTTTTAATGACAGGGTATGATCAGAGAGTGATTTTGGCTGCTATTTGCGGCAGATCAAGCAACAACCATGTAGAAACGTCTTTGTTAGACAGTAGGGTGGCACTTTTGACACTTGCAATGATGCCACCCTAATTGGAGATATAAATGGGATTGGAGTTCTATAGGTAAAATGTGACCGAAGAGAGAATTCTAAAAGATAGTAATTCTAAGGAGAAATGACTGAACATGGAACAAGATATTTGAGTTGATAGGATGAATCTGAAAGGAATCCAGAAAACAACAAAAGTGGGTGCTTTTGGATGGTATAGATGGTATGTAGTCAGATAGTTCAGAAAAATAGAAACCATTATAAAAGTAATAAAATAATCAAAGAGAAGTAAATAAGGATTAGTTGTTAGTGGTAGTAGCATGTAAGTAAGTTAACAAGGCTTTACTAATTAGGATTCCATTACCATAATATTAAAAGTCAATAATGTATTTTTTCAACTGTAGGCACAAGGTCTGGGGTGAGAAGGATAGTCAATTACTTGACTGGTACTCATTTTATAGACCTTGAAAGGATAGAAGGCAAAGTCGACCTCGGTGGAATTTGAACTCAGAACGGAATGAGTCATGTAATTCTGCAAAGCATTTTTCTGATGCTTTATCACTTCTGCCAGTTTGCTGCAGCAGCAGCAGCAGTAGCAGCAGCAGCAGCAGCAGCAGCAGTAGTAGTAGTAGTAGTAGTAGTAGTAGTAGTAGTAGTAGTAGTAATGAGTTGACAATGAAAATAAAGAAGAAAATAAAGAATTTGTCTACAAAATAGTGGTAAATTGCCGAGTCATTATTCCATGAAAATATCAAGACCAGAAATTTCTTGTAATAGATATTTATATTTCTGCAGACAATAGTTTATATCTAAATTAACTGAAAGAATTTTCCAAATATAAACATGCAAGGAAAAGTGATATCTAGGACGTGAAGATTGTTGAAAGAAACAGTTCCAAGAGAAGAAACAGATGTCTGATAATGATGTGATAAGTATATCAGAAAGAATCTAAGACTTCCAAATATTTACAATTGACAAAGAAATAGACAGATGAAACAGAGTACATAAAATTTTACACATAATAATGCCAATCAAAAAAATATAACGAAGACTGCATGTGACCAAGGTACTTGGAATGGTGCTTGATTTTGTCATGAAAATTGACCTTAGAAGTTTAAACAAATGCTAATCAAGGATTCCCTCCCATATCTGCCAAATCACAAACCGTAATAGTAATAATGATGGTAATGATGATTATTATATAAAGAAGAGACTGAAGCTTTGTAAATGGATTTGATAGACTGAAATTGAAAAAAGCCTGTCACACATTGTGTGTGTGTGTGTGTGTGTGTGTGTGTGTGTGCACGTGCATGCATTGAAGAATTGATATTTCAAAAGTGATAGCATAACTGTTAACCAATAGTTAGAACTCTATGCAAAACCAATCAGGTAATAAATGTAATTTGTTCTCATATTTTCTTCCGGTATCATACACATTTGAATAATTTATAGAGTATACACCTGAGAGCAGAATTAAACAGGATATTTAGTATGTCCTTTTTATTATAACATCATAAATTGCATAATCTCTGATGTTATAATAAAAACACAAGCTAAATGTCTGGTTTTGTTCTGCTCTCAGATATCATCATCATTACCATCACGTAACATCCTCTTTTCAAAGCTTTCATGTGTCAGACAGAATTTGTTGGGTTAGATTTTCTAGATTTTCTATCTTCCTGTCACTAATCCTCAGTTGTTTCCGAAGTAAAGTAATAATTCTCCTTGGCTAGACATATTTTACAAGGAAAACTGGTTAGGAACAGCTTTGCTTGTATGACAAAGACGGTTGTTTACAGCCACCACGTGATGTCAAGTCAATGATACACATAAACTCACATTCATGACAGACATCTTTCAGTTTTTGTCTCCCAAATCCACTCACAATGCTTTGATCAGTCAAGGGCTATAGAAAAAGACACTTACCTAAGGAGCCATGCAGTGGGACTAACACAACAAACTACATGGATGGGAATATATATGCAACACACAAAGTACTCCATCTTGTGAGAGATAAATATTATTTAATAAACACAATATATGTTTTTATGTGCTACTATTAGTTTCATGTGCTGAACACATACCAAACATTGTTTTATAACAGACACTGCCCAGATGGCATAATGACCTAAAAATATGCATATATATATATATTCTTGGTTCGGCCGTCGTCCGTGCAACATCTATATTCTTCCCTGTGCCTGTGAAATCTTGTATCCCTACCATAAGGCTTTACTTCCATACACACCAGCTTAATTTAATTTGTCCTTAGTCGAAAGACACTTGTCGTTATGTCCTGTTATTTGTATTTGTGTAACTTTCTCTGTTTTTTCTGTCCTTGTTTTTGTATACATTCGCTGCTTTCTTCCAAGGAATCTAATGCTCTTAGCTTAGTTTTTCCTTGGGGCTGGCGAGATTGGAGCAATCTCGAGTATAACCAGCCAAAATTGCAAAGATAATCTGGAACTCGACTGAGGAAAGAATTTCCAAATGACTCATCCTTGTTTTCTTTGTATCGTCTATCTGGATGTTTTGTTGTCCCTTTCTTGTATCACCTAACTGTCTAGATGTTTTGCGCTCTTGTCATATTTTGTATATATAAATATATATATATATATATATATATATATATATATATATATATATATATGTACATCTGTTTCTATTTCTTTATCTTGACATTACACAACAGATATAAGCAAGTATCATTTATTGGCAATCTTCCAACGAAATATGACCACCTATGAAGTAATATTACCTTGCTTGGAAACAGGTGAGGGTTTTGCCTCAGGTAAGGCATCCAGCCATTGAAAATCAACCTCAACAAATTCCATGCAAGCATAGAAAAGTGGAAGTTAAAAAGATGATGATGATGATGCTGATGATGTCCTTCCTGATCCTAATCCTTAACTACTTTCCAAGTGAAGGTTTATTTTTTTTCATTCCATTTGTCTTCAAACACACAGAGCTAGCATGGTAAAGTGGATGTAAAAATGATGATGAGGAGAAGTGGAAAATAGATCAAGTGATGCTCCTAGGCATTATATGTATGAGTGAAATATTACGAAGTGTCACTGGAATAAGTTCAAAGAAAAGATATATAGCAAAGAAAGTAGCAATATAGAAATGTATTTCATCATAGACACAGGCGTGGTTGTCATCATCATCATCATCATCATCATCATCATCATCATTTAATGTCCATTGTCCATGGTGGTATAAGTTGGATGGTTTGACTAGGGCTGGATACCCTTCCTAATGCCAACCACTCCAAGAGTGTAATGGGTGCTTTTACGTGCCACTTGCATGACACCAGTATCTGCCATAACTGCAATTTTACTTGGCTTGATGGGCCTTCTCAAGCACGACATTGCCTCCGTGGGGCCCAACACGTGAAAGAGCTTTTCATGTGTGTGGTAAGAAACTTGCTTCCCAACCACATGGTTCAGGGTTCAGTCCCACTGCATGGCACCTTAGGCAAGTATCTTCTACTATAACCTCGGGCTGACCAAAACCTTGTGAATGGATTTGTTTGATGGAAACTGAAAGAAGCCCGCATATCTATATGTGTGTGTCTTTGTATCTGTGTTTGTCCCCCACCACCATCACTACTTGACAACTGCTGCTGGTGTGTTTACTTCCCCATAACTTAGAATTTTGGCAAAAGAGACCAAGAGAATAAATAACAGACTTTAAAAAAATATGAGTACTGGGGTTGATACATTCAGCTAAAAAATTTTCAAGGTGGTGCCCCAGCATGACCACAACCTAATGACTGAAACGAGTAAAAGATAAAAGACAAAGATCATTGTTTTCCTTATCATCATTATGTTAACGTCTACTTTTCAATGCTTTCATGGGATGAAAAGAATTTACTGAGACAGATTTTCCACACCTAGATGCCCATCTTGATGTCAACCCCAATTTGTTTCCAAATCAGATATTTCCTCATAGCCATAGATGTGTTTTGCAGGATATTGGATACAAATGACACTGCTTGTATGACAGTGACACTCATTTACAAAAAGATTATCACACAATGTTAAGACAAGACAAAGTGGCACAAACATAATGTGTGTGTGTGATGGCCTTTCAGTTTTCATCTACTAAATCCTCTCACAAAACTTTGCTTGTTCCAGGAGCTATAGTAAAAAATACTTACCCAAGATGCCACACAGTGAGACTGAACTTGAAACCATGTCACTGGGAAATGAACCTCTTAACCTCACAGCCATGCCTGTGCCCCGTTACTTCATATCTGAATTTGGGATAGCAGCCAATCCAGTAGTTAAGGCATAATCAGAATGGATGAGTGAATCAGTGGCCTTAATGCAATAGCAAAACAGAAATATTTTGGTGAAATATGACTTTGGAAATTAAGTTCAGTTCACACTCAAATACACATCAAAAATAAAGATTATATATATATATATATATATATATATATATATATATATATATATATATATATATATAAGCCTTTGCAACATGTTTTTAATCTCTGCTCATCACGATTTTGGAGGGTTTTATGTAGATGTTTGCATTTTTAGATATAGCTTTAGATAAAAATTTCATCTGCATCTGAGCATCGCAGAATTTCCATAAGCCACATTTTATCAAATGTTTACATTTCAGGTTGTTTAGTTCCTTTAGTTTAAATAAACCAGATGCATCTAACCTTGCTGGAACGTTGCCATTATTGCATATGTTTTGTGTTTTTTTTTTTTTTCATTCTGCTTATTTTCTGAGAAGTAGAGTAGGGCAGGGTCAGTCCATCCATGAGTCTTACAGGGATTTCTTCAAGAATGGTTAGAGAACTGGGTGGTACCCATGGCTGAATCTTGAGAGACCGAAGAGATGGTTTTTATGTTTAGAGATGGATAATCACTTTTGTTAAGTTTCATTGTAATTTCAGACTTGTACATATACTTATAAGTGCAGGCATTGCTGAATCATTAAGAAGTTTGCTTGTCAACCACATGGTTCCGGATCCAGTCCCACTGCATCTTATGAGTGGATTTGGTAGATAGAAACTGAAAGTAGCCTTTGTATGTGTGTGTCTCCACCACCGCCACTGGTCACCACTGCTTGTTGGTTTGTTTACAGCCTTATAGCTTAGCAGTTCAGCATAAGAGACCAATAGAGTAAGTACCAGGATTTAAAAAAAAAAGTTCTGAGGTTAATTTGAGTAAAAACTCTTCAAGATGATGCCCCAGCATGGTCGCAGTTCAATGAGTGAAAAAAGTAAAAGATAGGTAGTGTTTTTCGACAGAAATATGGTAATGAAATGGTTATGAACTTCCTTCCAGAGTGTAATTTATATGTGTGCTAGATGCCAAAAAATAATGCAAATCACTAACCATTGCAGGCAGGGTATCTGAAATCCTATCATTTCCATTGTGATTTAGGATGAATTATGGTGTAAAGTTAAAAGTTTGTGGTTAATGAGTATTCTCTGCACAACCATCAGTGATCTAAATAGAGCTGATGAAACCACTGAAAAAAAAAAAAAACTAGACTTAGGAAAAATATCTTGTTTGTAACATTCCCAAATGACTATGTATCACACTGAATAGACACAAATGAATGCAACAGGCTTCTGCATAAACCAAAGAAGTTCAAGAAAAAGAAGCTCAGTGGGGTTGAACCCAGAGTCATGTGATTGCAAAGCAAACACCTACCACACAGCATACTTGTGCATGTGTTCAGTTAATTCTGAAAATAGTGAAGAATTTAATAAAATAAGTTTGTCATTATTAAGTTGGAGTTTGGAAAATAAATTACCATGAAATTTTGATGGAAGGTTTTGGTTTACATCACTTTAAAACAGGAAGTTTTTATCAGAGAGCCAGAGGTGGTCTTTAACAGGTAAATACTGAAAAAGGTAAACCTTTCAATCTTGTCCAGAAGTGCAAAAGTTGTTACTTCCAATTGCTTGAAACTCTTAGTAGGCCATACACAATAGGCACGAATAATAATCCAGATGATTAATATCAAGTATCAACCTCAAAGTCAGCTTGGCTTCTCATTTTCTTGTCCTGGATGTTTCCTGCCTCATACTTACAAGTTGTCTGTTTGAATACTGCAGCCATTTTAGCAAGAAGAGCAGGAAACAATGCATCATTATTCATTATAATTTCCATAACTCACACCGTGTTGCTCTAGTGTTAAAATCTATCCTAGCCTTGAGCATATGTGTATGCATATGTGTGTGTGTATGTTTAAGTATATACACAGTGGTTTGTGTATGTGAATGTGAATGTGTGTGTATATATATGTGTGTATATATATGTGCATATATATATGTGTGTATATATATTCGATGTAACTCTACTCTATACTGTTTTCTCCTCCATCCTTTTCTGCAATTCCCTTTTTCTCCCATTCACCATTTTTTGTCTCTCTCTCTCCACCTCTTTCTCTTTTCCTCTCTCTCATTGCTCAGATGTGACCATCGTCCATCTTTCTTTTCCTCACGTGATCATTTGTCTTTTCTTCAGGACTGTCCTAAGGACTGGACGTATCCTATCTCTCTTTTCTATCTTTTCTCTTTTCAAAGAAAATATTTCTCCAGTGTTCGTTATTCTACCCTTCTTCTGGTCTAACAACCCTCCATGTTTTATTTCATTCGGTTTCCTTATATGTCCCCACTGCCCTGTTTTTGTTCCCAAGTTTGACCCTCCACAAATCCAAAATTTTATTTTGGTACTTATGGGAGCAACTGTCTTTGAAAACACATATTGTTGGTCAATGCTCGAAATGAGGAGTAGATAGACAACCGACAATTGATGAAGGATTGTTCTTTGTGTTACTTGTCCTGTATCCACATATGTATATGTGTGTGTATATATATATATATATATATATATATATATATATATATATATATATATATATATATATATATATATATATATATATATATACATATATATATACATTAGACAAAATGAGATAATAAAGCCAAGGATAATAAAGCTTTCAGGACATTTATAAGGAAAAAGGTATAGATATAGTTGTACAGCTGTTTCTGAGATATTGTAGATATTCCTTCATCAGAGATGAAATACACACACACAAACACACACACACACACACACACACACACACACACACATATACACGCACACACACACACACACACACACACACATATATATGTATGTATGTCCAACGTGTGCCAACATGGAACATGGCTGTTAAATGATGATGATGATGATATTAATACATATGAAATATGTCCAGTATGAAGCTGGAAAGACCTCAGTTTGTTGAGTATAATGGGCACTCATCCATTTAGCAGATACAGTGATTATCACTGGACATGTAGAGCAGATAAACTTTCCATTAGGCCTTTTCTTACTATAATACATGTGGCAGGAATGGAGTTCTTCCAAAGAATCTCTGGAGTAATGTTACTCTACAGGGTGCATAGCTTGGAGATCAGGAAGTATCTCCAGGCTGAGCCAATACTTCTCCACATTGAAAGATCACAGCTCTGGTACTTGAGGTATGTGATTAGAATGATGCTGGAAAAAATCACAAGATAGATTCTTCAAGCTGATCCAACTGGCAGGAAACCTAGACATGTTTGTATGATATCCATAATCTCAGTTGGTCACATTTGGGAAACCAGCCAGAAAGTGTAATGATGGTTGCTTCTTATAGAACCCAATGGGAAGGTACCTGAGGATTCTATTCCATTACCCTCCCAGGAATAGTAGATGAAGACAAGTATATGCAGGAGTGGCTGTGTGGTAAGTAGCTTGCTTACCAACCACATGGTTCCAGGTTCAGTCCCACTGCGTGGCACCTTGGGCAAATGTCTTCTACTATAGCCTCGGGCCGACTAAAGCCTTGTGAGTGGATTTGGTAGACAGAAACTGAAAGAAGCCCGTCGTATATATGTATATATATATATATGTGTATGTGTGTGTTTGTATGTCTGTGTTTGTCCCCCCAACATCGCTTGACAACCGATGCTGGTGTGTTTATGTCCCCGTAACTTAGTGGTTCGGCAAAAGAGACCAATAGAATAAGTACTAGGCTTCCAAAGAATAAGTCCTGGGGCCGATTTGCTTGATTAAAGGCGGTGCTCCAGCATGGCCGCAGTCAAATGACTGAAACAAGTAAAAGAGTAAAAGAGTATATATATATATATATATATATAGACAAACAGATATAGATATGTAATGGAAAGATCCAAGGATGAAGGTGTAGGAAGTTATTGAGCTTCAAGGAATTTGTAGAAGATATAAAAAACAACTTGCAGCAACAATTGTGGTTTATTAGCATACAAGGTTGTGAATCTTTCCTGTAGCAAAGTATGATAAGCTGAAAAAAGTTAATCTTCATTGAATCCCCAATGAATTAACACTGGATCTCCTAACAACAATGCAAACTCTACATAAACAAGGTACCCTTGGCCTGAAGAGCAGCTAGTGGTCTGCTCCTCATTTGGATAATTTTTTCCTACTTCTGAGGTTCTGCTAGCTATGAATCATATGTAGTTTGGATTTTATCAGTTCCATTCCCTAATTTTTGGATATATATATATAAACTTTTCCAAGCAAAAGGTTGACTGTCAACCTTTTTCTTGTAAAAGTTAACATACTCTACTAAAAAGTGCAAGAGTACTTAGTAATCCTTCAGTTTAATGTTGACATAAAAAGAAAAATTTATGTTTGTGTATATATGACACATATATACATATATGTGTATGTGTGCATGCCTATATGTAAGCATATATGTATAAATGTTGTGGATATAGTTATGACGTATGTGTTGAGGGTGGTGGTGGTAAGAAGATAAACTAATCATTAATATGGCTTTGTACAGGTATCTACCATTTAATAGTCCAATAATCAATAATATACAGTCCCAGCATAGCTATACTTCCCACAGAAATGTGGACTGAGCACTCTAACTTTAAAGATGACCTCTTTATACCTATCTACTTGCATATATATACAAAGAGACGCTAGTATGGCTATGTGATAAAAAGTTTGCTTCCCAACCACACGGCTCCAGGTTCAATCCCACTGAATAGCACTTTAGGCAAGCCTTGTGAGTGGATTTGGTTGATAGAAACTGAAAGAAGCCCATTGTATATATGTGTGTGTGTGTGTGTGTGTGTGTGTGTGTGTGTGTGTGTGTGTGTGTGCGTGTGTGTGTGTGTATGTATGTATGTATGTATGTATGTGTGTCTTTGCGTTGTTCCCCACCTTTGCTTGACAACCAGTGTTGGTTTGTTTACTTCCCTATAACTTAGTGGTCCAGCAAGAAGAGTTTGATAGAATAAGCACCAAGCTTTAAAAAAAAATAGGCACTGGGGTTGATTTGTTCAACTAAACACTTTTAGGCAGTGCTCTAACATGGCCACAGTCCAATGATAGAAACAAATAAAAGATAAAAATGTATGTACAGACATACACATATACATATGTATATAGATATGTATACTTATATATGTATTTGTGTGTATTAGATAAAAAATACTAGATAAAACTGAAAAATGTGAAATGAAATACAAAATGAATTACAAAAATGAAGACAGAATAATAGTTGTATTTCTATATTTTAGATTTACGACCTCTTCTTCAGGACATGTGGAGAGATTAGAGAGGAAATGAGTCATTTCTCAGCCATGTGAGACAGGAAAATGACATGCACAGACCGATATTGTTATAATAACAAGTCTGCTTTATGTAGCATTTTTCTGTTGTTTAGAGCTGGCCTCAGCTTTTTAATAAGGATGGCTTTACTGATTCAAAGGTTGCCTGTATTACATTCCGTTGCTCTGATGAGTACTGTAAAAACCATTAAAGTAGGAGCAGAAAAATCAAAGAGAGAAGAGATAGAATGTCTTGGGGCCAGAGACTGGTGTAAGTGTAAAAGGTAGCATTTTATTTTATTTTTGAAGTTTACCCAAACATCTCAGCACCACTATTTTTATCTCAACCCAGCTCTGCCCACTCCCACTCTCGCTCTTTTCTAAAGTGTAAGCAACCCTGTTAAAGAAAATAATGATGGAACTAACAGTTATAACTATATCAGCAAGCCTAAAATCAGCAGACCCAATTTCTTGGAGTTCAGTGATATGGCACAAATAATAATAGTCATAATTATAATTGTGATAATAATGAATTCAAGGTTTGGCACAAGGCTAATAATTCTGAAGGGAAGTGTTGGTCAATTACTTCAATCTCAGTGTTGATTACATCAATCAACTAGTACTTTATTTTATCAACCTTGAAAGGATGAAAGGCAAAGACAACCTTGGTGGCACATAAAGAGCCAGAGGAAATGTCACTTTTCATTTTGTCCGGCATGCTAACAATTCTGTCAGCACTCCACCTGAATAATAATAATGATAATAATAACAATAACAATAATAATGAAGAAAAAGGCATTGGAGGAGCAATGCAGATAAATTTTTTCGCAAATTATAGTGTGGCTTACAATGCATTGCTTAACTGTGCTTCTTAATTTAACTGAATGAAGCTTTATGTTTGGCTAAACTTGCTTATTGGAAATCTGTAAAATGATTTTTTAAATCTTTTTTTTTAAGTATCACCATTATAGGTATTTATATTCTGGCAAAATTAAGAAATCAACTTACACACACACACGCGCATATCTATGTATGTATTTTTGTATGTTTGAAGATAATCAAACCAAATTTTTATCATTTTGTGCCACTCACCCAATGAGTATTTCTGCCAAATTTAGTGACAATCTGTTCAGTTGTTTTCCAGTAATTTTGCAAACACACAGATAGATAGACAAAGACAAGCGATTACAATACCCTGCTTTCACTTATGCATGCAGGGTAATAATAACAATAATAATTTTTTCATTAGCTACAAGGAATAATAGATATACAAAAAATATGAAATTTTCAATAGAGATTACCAAAGAACAAAGGAAAGTGAAACAATGTGGAGTGTTGATGATAGGAGATGGTGACAGACATTATATGTTATATGGAAAGATGCTTTGAAAATTTTAACAGTGCATACACTTGTACACACACATACATACATACATACATACATACATACATTCATACATACATAAATACATACATGCACACACACATATGCATACATTCGCAGATATGTATGCTTACACACATTCATATTTGTGCAGAAATAACTAAGTAAAATAAAGTATACAATAATCAAAACAAAATATAAGTAAAGGTTATAAAACATGAAAAATTTTCTGGCTTGTTTCAGTTTGGTTTATCACTTAACCATTTCTCAAATTGTATTTGAGAGCAAGCAAATGCATAAGTAAGCGATTTTCTTTCTTTTTTTTTTTTTTTTGAGATATTTGGTACTGAAAAGCACCCATATCATGTGGGTATTCGTTCTTAAGTTTGGTATAGTCTTAATTTTAATTTTACTAGCAATTTGTCCTTTGTGTGTAGTTTATATTCTGAACCTAAACATTTGTGTCAGTTGAATTCCTACTGAGTGTCTATGGAACCAAAGATGCATAATTTTGTCTATTAACTGTTTGTTTGACTTTTGAAGAGTGGTAAATCTTAATTCATCTTCATTCTTTGCATTTTCTTTGTTATGTTCTCAAGAAGGAATTTTGTTGTTGTTTAGAAGAAATTGTTTCTCCTTACTTTTAGAAAAAATTGCTCCTTCTGTTTACATTGTTTTATATTGAGTCTTCTTTTTTCATGATTTTTTTTCCTCTCTTTTTTCTTACCTTATTTTCATCTGTAACCAATCCCTCCTCATTACACAATAAGAGTTTGATACTACCAAGGGATGAGATATTTGCTTATCTATTTGTGATACAATGCCTAAAATTATTTTGTTTGCCATACCCTGAATTTTGGCTTGTGGTGTTCTGAAAACTAGGATTTGTTGTTCTTGTTACTGTTGCTCTTCGTTATTTTCATTTTCCTTATTAGTCTTTGCAGTTCTTTGGAACATTCAGCTCTAAAGTATATTTTACTCTAACAAATATAATATAATAACTAGGCTTTCTCCCCTGCATTAGCAATCTAATACCCTTTGTCTTAATGCCTTCTACTCAGCACAGTTCTGATATTGCTTTGTGATTATTTGTGGTCATTAGGATCAGGGGTGTCTTAACAACATTACAGGCCCCTGGGAAGTGAATGCACTGGGTTCTATAGTATTTATTTATTGACAACAGGCCATATCATACATAAATCAGAATTAGGCCTCTAAACCTATGAAGTCTCCAGGCAACTGCCCAGTGTGACCATGCCTGCAGATGGCTCGGTTAGGACTTGCAAGTCCAATTTGACATCCTCTGACTACAGGTAAACTTTCCTTAAGCCTGCTTTGAATCCTCATACTGCAACACAAAAGTCACTAGTATACATGAGTTCAGCCAAGATGTCCTTCTCTAAATTTGACCACCACTAATTTCTTCCAGAAAGAGAAAGCGAGATAGAGAAAGACTAAAAAAGTGAGAGTGAGAGAGAAAAGCATTGACTCCAGTACATGACAGTACATATTTATGAATCCCAAAAGGACAAAAGGTAAAGTTGGACATTGGCATTGTTTAAACTCAGAATATAGATAGCTGGATGGAATGCCAAAAGCTAACTCTAGAAAAATTGGAACTTGAAACATAAAAGAATGTAAATAAATACAGCAAGCTCTTGACCTTTTTTTTTTTGTTTGCTATATTTCTGTTGAAATACATTGCATTTGCTTCAATTAATTCTGAAAATAATGACGAATTTTGTAAAATAACATTGATTTGAACTTGGAATGTAAAGAGTCAGAATAAATGCCACTAATCATTTTGTCCAGTGTGCCAACCATTTTGCCTGTTCACTGCCTTCTTTTTCTTTTTCTTCTTCTTCTTCTTAATAATAATAATAATAATAATAATAATAATAATAATAATAATAATAATAATGGCTTCAAATTTTGTGACAAGGTCAGCAAGTGTAGGGGAGTGGGTAAGTTAATTACATGAACCCCAGTGCTCAACTGGTACTTATTTTATTGACTCTGAAATGATGAAAGGCAAAGCTGACCTTGTTGGAATTTGAACTCAGGACATTAGGATGGACGAAATGTCACTAAGCATTTTGTCCAACATGTTAACAAGTTTGCTAGATTGCTGCTTTGCTGCTGCTGTTACTACTACTACTACTACTACTACTACAAATAATAATAATAATAATAACAATAATAATCTTTTCTACTATAGGCACAAGGCCTGAAATTTTGGGGGAGGGGCCAGTCAATTAGATCAACCCCAATACGCAACTGGTATTTAATTTATTGACCCCGAAAGGATGAAAGGCAAAGTTGGCTTCGGCAGAATTTGAACTAAGAACATAAAGACAGATGAAATACTGCTAAGCATTCCACCCAGCATGCTAATGATTCTGCCAGTTTGCCTAATATTAATCCTTTTTGCTATAGGCACAAGGCCTGAAATTTTGGGAGAGGAGTTAAGGCAATTACATCAACCCCAGTACTCACCTGGTACTTAATTTATCGACCCCGAAAGGATGAAAGGCAAAGTCAACCTTGATGGAATTTAAACTTAGGACATAGAGGCAGGTAAAATGCTGCCAAGCATTTTGCCCGGTGTGCTAATGGCTTTGCCAGCTTGCCTAATAATAATAATAATAATAATAATAATAATAATAATAATAATAATAATCATAACACTTGTCAGCAAAATTCAAACTTTTTGCTGTCCCATGAACTAAAGAAAGTGAACTTTACAGTACTTTTAATGCAGATTTCGAATCTGTTATGGTATTTATGTGACAGAATAATTAAATTATACAATTTATGTACTATATTAATGCAGAAATAAGGCTGACAATTATGATTGGTCAACAGAATTAATGAAAACTTCTCTCCCACAAACAAAAGCAGGTGAACTTATATAAGTCATAGCTTTTCTGTTACAGCATATGTAAATTGTTAAACAATTGTATTTCATGAATTAAAAAATCAGGCTGATATTACAAGAAAACTTACTTTAAAATGTAGAGGCCTATGGTTTTTGACTGTATTTAGTTTCTGGAATTCCCCTTTTTAGTGATCAACAATAATCAGCCAACTTGCCTTCGTGCTGGGTTTCCATGTTCAGAACTTCCTAGTGAAACCTTGCCATGCTCATCACTGACAGCCCCAAAATTTGCAGGGAAAAAGTTCAAGTGAGAATTCAAGAAGTGGATTTTTAGGCTCATAGTGCATCCCAAGGCTTTCTATGATGTCAGTAGCTCCTTCACAATGTCGGAACAGTTCTTTGCTCTGTGATTCTCCCAAAACTCACTGCACATGGTTGTGATGAATGTGCTTTGTGTACCCTTATCTGACATGTAGCCATCATCATCATCATCATCGTTTAACGTCCGCTTTCCATGCTAGCATGGGTTGGACGATTTTACTGAGGACTGGTGAAACCGGATGGCAACACCAGGCTCCAGTCTGATTTGGCAGAGTTTCTACAGCTGGATGCCCTTCCTAACGCCAACCACTCAGAGAGTGTAGTGGGTGCTTTTACGTGTCACCCGCACGAAAACGGCCACGCTCGAAATGGTGTCTTTTATGTGCCACCCGCACAAGCCAGTCCTGGGGCACTGGCAACGATCTCGCTCGAAAATCCTACAGGAGCCAGTCAGGCGGTACTGGCAACGGCCACGCTCAAAATGGTGCATCTCATGTGCCACCCGCACAAGAACCAGTCCAGGAGCACTGGCAACGATCTTACTTGGCTTGCCGGGTCTTCTCACGCACAGCACATTTCCAAAGGTCTCGGTCAGTAGTCATCGCCTCGGTGAGGCCCAATGTACGAAGGTCTTGCCTCACCACCTCAGCCCAGGTCTTCCTGGGCCTACCTCTTCCACGGGTTCCCTCAACTGTTAGGGTGTGGCACTTTTTCACGCAGCTATCCTCCTCCATTCTCACCACATGTCCATACCAGCGCAATCGTCTCTCTTACACGCCACAACTGATGCTTCTAATGTTCAGCTTTTCTCTCAAGATAATTACACTCTGACAGGTATTCACATTGACATTACACATCCAACGGAGCATACTGGCTTCATTCCTTGCGAGCTTACGTATGTCCTCAGCAGTTACAGCCCATGTTTCACTGCCATGTAGCATGGTTGTTCGTACGCATGCGTCATACAGTCTGCCTTTTACTCTGAGTGAGAGTCCCTTTGTCGCCAGCAGGGGTAAGAGCTCTCTAAACTTTGCCCAGGCTATTCTTATTCTAGCAGCTACACTTTCAGCGCACCCACCCCCACTTGGGTATATTAGGTTCTGTATATTAGTACTCCAGCACCACTTTGATGGTATGTGAATAATAATAAAAATAATGATGATGATAATAATAATAATAATAATAATAATAATAATAATAATAATAAGAAGAAGAAGAAGAAGAAGAAGAAGAAGAAGAAGAAGAAGAAGAAGAAGAAGAAGAAGAAGAAGAAGATGGGTTACAGCAAATATTCTACTCAATACCACAGATTTGCTTGTCAGTCGTTTGACCTTCACCAGTTGAGCATGTCCCTTGGTAGCTGACGATATATGCATTTCTGATCATGAGCAGAAGTAGTGGGGGAGCATCATAACCATGTATTGAAAGGAATTCTTTAGGGTTTGAATAATTCACCTATGGAAATATGGGCATTTCATTCAACATCCTTAAACAACCCTAATTTAGGGACCTTTTGAGCAAGATGGGCTACTTGATCTGAAGAAAATTCTAACTGGGCCCCACCTACAAGGTCATGTGCTGTTTATCTTGATAGAAATCACCATGTCATGCACATTCGGTTGTGATTCATGTGCCTGGTGTATGTACCCTTATCAGACGTGTAATCATGATGGGTATACTGGGCTTCATGTATTTTACCCGTGTCACTTTCATGGTATGCACTGCTCTCTCACTCAATAATAATAATAATAATAATAATAATGGTAATACTCTTTTACTCTTTTACTTGTTTCAGTCATTTGACTGCAGCCATGCTGGGGCACCACCTTTAGTCGAGCAAATCAACCCCGGGACTTATTCTTTGTAAGCCTAGTACTTATACTATTGGTCTCTTTTGCCAAACCGCTAAGTGATGGGGACATAAGCACACCAGCATCGGTTGTCAAGCAATGCTAGGGGGACAAACACAGATACACAAACACACACACACACACACACACACATATATATATATATATATATATATATACATATATACGACGGGCTTCTTTCAGTTTCCATCTACCAAATCCACTCACAAGGCTTTGGTCGGCCCAAGGCTATAGTAGAAAACACTTGCCCAAGATGCCACGCAGTGTGACTGAACCCAGAACAATGTGGTTGGTAAGCAAGCTACTTACCACACAGCCACTCCTGCGCCTAATAATAATAATTTCCTTATTAGCTACAAGGGCACATAAATATACAAAAATATGAAACTGTTTAAATTAATTTTGAAAATAGAAATAATAAATTATTTTGTAAAATAACATTGTCCTTATTAATCTGGTATTTGGAACATAAATTAACATGAAATTTTGAAGGGAAGTCCTAATGTAGATCACTTTAAAACAGGAAGTTTGTATCATAAAACTAGGAGACTAATACGTTTCTTATAATTAAGCTGGTGTTTAGAACGTAAATTAGCATGAAAATTTTGATGGAAGGTTTTAATTTAGATATTTCTATCACAAGATGTGTATCGTAGAATTAAAGGGCAATCTCAAGTTGGGTTATTATCAAAATATTTAATCAGCCATTCTACTGTTTCTGCATCCTCTTCTAAATTAATTCTGTGGATATTTTTGTATTTAGAGGGCTTTTTATTTTTTACTTTATTTTTATTTTATTTTATTTGTTTTCTGCAGGATGGCTATTTTTAAGGTTAAACGTTATCAGATATTCCAGCTAATGTAGTAATATAGACAGCAGTACTTTGCTCTGTACTAGACATAGATCTGTAGATAGTAATAGTAATACCATAGCAGTGTAGGGCCAAATGTACTTTACAGGCTGACGATTCCCTCCCCAAAACTTTATGATATAATTTGATAATCAATCAGAAGTTATATATATTGTGACTAATGACTAATGTATATTATTAAGATGTGGATGTGGATGTGTATGCGTGTGTGTGTGCGCGTGTTTATTATCTGACTGTCTCAAAGGATGGCAAAGCATTCTTTATATAGCTCTTCCCAAAGAGAATGCGTTGAGTAGCATACGTGCTTATGTGTGTGTGTTTTTGCTTGTGTGTGTGCATATGTTTGTGTCTGTGTCTATGTGAACATAAGTGTGTCTGTATGCATATATTTGTGTTGTTTGTGTGCATGTGCATGCATTTTTGTGTGTTTGTGCAGTGCATGCATGTATATGTTTCTGTATGTGTGTGTTTGCATATGTGTGTGTGTGTGTGTGTGTGTATTTGTGTGTGTATATGTTTCTGTATGTGTGTGTTAGTGTATATATATATATGTCTGTATGTTTCTATGTGTATATGCTTGTGTTTGAGAATGTAGACAGATAGCTGCTGATTATCAGATTTACTGTCCAATATTGTAGTGGTAAACTATGTGAGTGGATGATACATATTGCATAATAATTTTTTTTAAGATGACAGTTCTCATGGATATTTCTTGTTTTTCCCCCCTTTTTACTACCATTAACCTTTTTGATGCCAACCCACCCAAGACTGTTCCTGTTTCTGTGATAAAACATACCTGTTTTAAATCATTCTAAATTAAGCTCTTTCATCAAAATTTCCTGCTAAATTATGTTTCAAACACCCACTTAATAATGGTTTCCAATTCAAGTATATAAGCACAGGAGTGGTTGTCTGGTAAGAAGTTTGCTTCCCAACAACATGGTTCAAGGTTCAGTCCCACTGCATGGCACCTTTGGCAAGTGTCTTCTACTATGGCCTTGGGCTAACCAAAGCTTTGTGAGTGGATTTGGCAGACAGAAGCTGAAAGAAGCAAGTCATATATTTATATATATATATTGGCTCTTGTGCGGGTGACACATGAAATTTTTCGAGCAAAATCGTTGCCAGTGCCCCTGAACTGGCTCTTGTGCGGGGCCATCATAGGATTTTCGAGCGAAATCATTGCCAGTGCCCCTGGACTGGCTCATGTGCGGGTGACACATGAAATGCACCATTTTGGGTGTGGCTGTTGCCAGTGCCGCCTGGCTGGCCTTCGTGGGATTTTCGATCGAGATCGTTGCCAGTGCCCCTAGACTGGCTCTTGTGCGGGTGACACATGAAATTTTTCGAGCGAGACCATTGCCAGTGCCCCTGGACTGGCTCGTGTGCGGGGCCGTCGTAGGATTTTTGAGCGAGATCATTGCCAGTGCCCCTGGGCTGGCTCTTGTGCGGGTGACACATGAAATTTTTTGAGCGAGATCGTTGCCAGTGTCCCTGGACTGGCTCTTGTGCGGGTGACACATGAAATGCACCATTTTGAGCGTGACCGTTGCCAGTGCCGCCTGGCTGGCCTTCGTGGGATTTTCGAGCGAGACCGTTGCCAGTGCCCCTGGACTGGCTCTTGTGCGGGTGGCACATAAATTGCACCATTTTGAGCGTGGCCATTGCCAGTACCGCCTGACTGACCTTCGTGCGGGTGACACGTAAAAGCACCCACTACACTCTCTGAGTGGTTGGAGTTAGGAAGGGCATCCAGCTGTAGAAACTCTGCCAAATCAGATTGGAGCCTGGTGTAGCCATCTGGTTTCACCAGTCCTCAGTCAGATCGTCCAACCCATGCTAGCATGGAAAGCGGACGTTAAACGATGATGATATGTATATATGTACATGCGCACGTGTGTGTGTGTGTGCTTGTGTGTCTTTGTGTGCGTATGTGTCTTTGTTTCCTCCACCACTTGACAAGTGGTGCTGGTGTGTTTACATCCCTGTAACTTGGTAGTTTGGTATAAGAGATTGAAAAAATAAGTACCAGGCTTTAAAAAAAAAAAAAAAATTATTGGAGTCAATTCATATGACTAATATTTCTTCATGGTAGTGCCCCAGCATGGTCACAGACTAATGACTGAAACAGGTAAAAGAAAAGATAAGGCCAGTAATTTAGGAGAGAGGAGTGGTTGATATCATCACACCCAGTATTTGATTAATACTTTATTTTTTATCAGCACTGGGGGGATAAAAGGCAAAAGTGACCTTCATGTGATTTGAACTCAGAACATAAGCCAGAACCAACACTGCAAAGCAATTTTTTCTGATGCTCTAGCTATTGTTCCAGTTCACTGCCTTGCACTAGTTGATAGTTATGTTACTAAATATGTCTATATTTTTGAAATTAATTGTAAAAAGTGGAATGTATTTCAATAGAAATATTGTAACAAAAGAGCTAACTAAAAGAAATAGGTCTGTTCCTGTAATCCTTGAAGATATATAAACATCTAATGGTCAGTACTGAGGTTGGTAGGGAAAACATGAACAGAGAAAGACACATTACAGAAAGCTGCATCTTTAGGGAGTAAATATTGGATACATGTTTAATATACAGGTGGAGACATGGCTGTGTGGTAAGAAGCTTGCTTTCCAACCATATATTTCTGGGTTTAGTCCCACTGCATGGCACCTTGGGCAAGTGCCTTCTTCTATAGCCTCAGTCCAAGCAAAGCCTTGTGAATGGATTTTGAAGACAGAAATAGAAAGAAGCCTGTTGTGTGTGTGTGTGTGTGTGCGCGCACATGTCTTTGTGTCTGTGTTTGTCCCCTGGCACTGACTGACAACTGGTGTTGGTCTGTTTACATCCCCATATCTTACTGGTTTGGTAAAAGAGACTGATAGAATAAATACCAAGCTTAAAAAGGAAATAAGTCCTGGGGTTGATTAGTTTGACAAAAATCCATCAAGGAAGTGCCCCAGCATGGCTACAGTTTAATGACTGAAACAAATAAAAGATTAAAAGATGATACGATTTGGAGGTGATTTGGAGAAACGACAAGGGTTCTGTATGTTTGTTTTTGTGTCCATTTTTTTCCACACTAGCATGGGTTAGACAGCTGCATATTGTCGAAGCATTATTGTTAAAGATGGATGATTGGTTGGTTAAGAAGCTTGCTTCCCAACTACAATCATATTGCTTGGTAGGACAAAATAGGTAGAAGTCCTATAGACTTATAGGGCCAGTTTCCCTGTTTCTCTGGCATATATATTCTCTGCTGGATGAGACACCAGTCCATCACAGCATGACTCAATTTTGGCAGCTGAATAGACTGCAACAACATGAAATAAAGTGTTTTGCTCAAGAACACAGCATGTTGCCTGATCCAGGAATTGAAGCCACAATCTTATGATCATGAGTCCAACACCCCTAACCACTAAGCCACATGCCTCCACACTGCTTTGTAGAAGTACCTTAGAGTATCTTGTAGAGATACCTTGTGAGTGGATTTAGTAGGATGGAAACTGGAAGATACCAGTCATATGTATATGTATATATATGTGTGTGTGCATGGGTGTGTGTGTGTGTGTGAGAGAGAGAGAGAGAGAGGGGGGGGAGTTTGTGTAAGTGAGTATATATGTGTGTGAGTTTGTGTGGATGTGTACATATATGTTTCTGTCTCCTTGTCTTGTGATGGTTCTATAGGAATGTCACTATTACACAACTGGTGCAATTTGTTTCCAGTCTCCTGAGATAAACATGTCTGGCCAAGGGGAAATATTGCTCTGTTTGGAAACAAATGAGGGGTTGGTGATAGGAAGGACATCTAGCCATAGAAATCTATTTCAGCAAATTTTGTTTTTCACTTTCCCATGCAAGCTTGGAAAAGTGGACATTAAATGGCAATGATGATGATGATAATGATGATGATGACAATGATGATGATAATAATGATTCCCACCAACCTGTTTCAACTGCTTTGGTGACGAGAGAGGAGGAGAGATGTGTACATGAAGTGGACTTAAATGGAAGCAGTATGCAGCTTGTTATTTGAGGGAAAATAATCCAATGGCTTTGGTCTAAGTTATTCAAGAGTGTAATAGTAGTAGCAGTGCCATTCCAGATATATAATAATACACACCAGTGTGGATTACATTTAAGTTTGTAGAGGATCAGTAACTGATCAGAGCTGAAGTATTTTCTTGTACTCAAGAGAGATGGCCTAGTCTTCAGGCTGTAGAGTTTAGCAATGTTATGTATGTGACATTGACATAAGAAATTGTCTGACACTGGGTTTCTGGCATTCACAGTAACTGTGTTGTATTGTGTATTTTGGCTGTGAAAGGAAACAAAAATGCCATGTTTCCATAGAAAGATTTTCTTTTGTTTTGCGGTTTCTGTTCATGGAAGCAGTGTAGATCCATGTCTGGTGTGAGGTGCCTGGGTTTCCATGCGGAGGACACCTATGTGCTAAAGGCTAAAAAGAAGCAGTGAGTGGTATCATTAGTGCTGTAGTTATAAGTGACAGCAATTGCTGTCTAACTCAACTTGAAAGCTCATCTGCTATGATCTCTGCATGAGTCTGAATATATTTAGCTGTTGATCATCTTGGCTCTGTGTGTGTGTGTTTATGTATATGTGTGTGCATATTTATATATGTGTGTGTGTGTGTGTGTTTATGAATATGCATGTGTGTGTCTCTAAATGTATAATTTCAGTATGGATATTTGCCTCTATGTAGATATATCTATGGTTTTATGTTTATGTTTGCATACATATAATTATCTTGGAATGTATTTAGGTCTATACATTTGTTTGTGTGTGTATTTAGGTGGAAATTTGTAACTGTTATATATTTACTCTAGAAACATATTTGTGTGCTTATGTGTGCATGCGTGTGTTCCTTCTTTCTTGAGAATTACTACAGTTCCAGATTAGTTGTTCATCACCACTATATGTGTGTGTGTGTGTGTATGTGTGTGTGTGTGTGTATGCATCTCTCTCTGCCAAACTGTTTTTTACTTTTGTATACCTGCTTTAATGCTGATGTACAGATGTGTGTATGCATTTGTGTGTATACGAGAGAGAGAGAGAGAGAGAGAGAGAGAGAGGAGGAGGAGGAGGAGGAGCTGTTCACTCCCACTCCTCTGTTATCAACCAAAACAGAGGCATTTGATTTTATGGCACTGTTTAACTGCCAAACTCTATTTCCTGAAAGTAATCCCCATTAATTGTCAATCACAGTAATAATATATTCTTGTACAAATAGAAGTTCTGCTTAAATCTCCTATTTGTCACTGAACAGACCAAGTGTAGGGTTACTATTAATGATGTGTTTTATCACAGCCTAGTAAATGATACACTCAATATACTGGCAATATTTAGACACCTGAAGGTAGTTGATGCAGTAAAACAATACAGATGTCACTGTGATTAGTTTGGTAATTTCTTGGTTCTGTGTTCGAATCCCCTGTTAGTTCAATATATCTCACTTGAAAATCAATGTAGTGTGAAACTTGAGTCAAGAGACAAAATTTCAGTTTCAATAAAAGACTATATTCTTTACATGATTTGAATACTCCTCTTTCGTGCAACATAAAAAGCATTGGTGTGGGTGTTGGTGCTACATAAAAAAAAACTCTGGTGCTGGGGTCACATAAAAAGTATCCAGTACACTCTGTGGAGTGGTTGGCATTTGGAAGGGCATCTAACCATAGAAACCAAGCCAAAGCAGACTGTGAAACCCTGGCCTTGCCAGTTCCTGTCAAGCTGTTCAAACCATGCCAGCATGGAAAACAGATGTTAAATATTGATGATGATCATGATGATCATGATGATGATACATGTGTGTGTGTGTGTGTGTGTGTGTGTGTGTGTGTGTGTGTGTGTGTGTGTGTGTGCAGATATGGCTATGTAGTTAAGAAGCTCACATTGTGATCACATGGTTTCAGGTTCAGTGCCCACTGTAAAGCACTTTGGGTATGTGGCTTCTGCTATAAACCAGAATGACCAATGCCTTGTGAATGACTTTGGTCAACATGAAAACAGTGTGGAAGCCCATTGTATACGTATGTATGTGCGTGTGTTTTTGTGTCCATGTTTGTGCCTCCTCACCCCCACTTGACAACACACACTGATCTTCCACATACATAGTAGATATATACAGAAGAAAAAAAAACACAAAGAAGGTGAGGGAACAACAAGCAGGCATATTACTTTGAAGCTTGGGAAGAATAGGAAAGTCTTTGATGTTTCGAGTTTATACTCTTTGACCAAAAGGGATGAGAGGAAAAAAAAGGAGAGGGAGAGAAGAAAAAGCAGAGAGAAAAATATGTGACCAGATTTATATATATATATATGTATGTATGTATATATATATAATAACAGACACTCTTTAGTTTCCATTTGCCAAACTCACAAGAATTTGGTCAAAGACTATACCATAAAAAAACACTTGCTCAAGGTGCCACACAGTGTGATTGAATGTGAAACCATGTGGTTAATAGTGAACTTCTTAATCACATAGTTATGCCTCTACCTATATATGTGTGCATGTGTATATATACACACACACACTATAGTGGCAGAACTAGTACTAATTCTGTTATAGCCTTCAGTAACTAAATACATGTAGTTTGTGTATTGCTAGTAAAACCTATTTTTGTTTGTTTTAAATCAGATTTGCTTCTTTACCCTCTTACATTTTGATAAGATCTATGTTGGTACAAACACCAGCAGCCATGCTGTTAATCGCAGTTTACTTTCACTGCAGTACTAGTTGACTGGTGCAGTGTTAGTAACAGTTTGTAGAATAGGGTGTCTGCAGCACTATTTGGAATTACATTAAGGTTAAATTTAAGCTGCCTTGGATAATGGGTGTAATTAACAACATTTGTTGTGCATCAGGTTACCGTGGTAACTGCACTACTTTCTGCTTACCAACTTTGCAATAGTCATCTCCATTACACACACACACACACAGCTGCATTGCCTACACACACACACACACACACACACACAGCTGCAGTGCCCCCGCACACACTCTGGCATACACAAATGCAGATTACAAACGTATACTTCCATGCATGCACACACAGAGACATACACACGTACATTCACACATATGTTCACTTCTTCACATATGTAGAGTCAATAATTACGTAGAGAGAAAAAATTGAACCTATCACTGCTTATACAGCCAGAAACTTAGGACTTTGTACTGAGGAAAATACAATGATATTGGCTAATGAAATCCTGTTAATTATATTGATAAAACTCCTGCAAACTCTGTGTGCACGTCCGCGTTTATGTGTGTATGTGTATGTGTGCATTGTAAACTGATCTGGCCTGTGCTATCAGGGAAAACACTAGGTGTTAAAAAAGGAAAAACAAAACTATGATAATGATGATGACAGCTTTTGTGTATATATGAATAATGCACACTCATTCACACACACGCACACACGCACACACCCACACACACACACATATATACTGCACATTAGACAGACAGCCAGATATATATATAACGTACACACACACATACACCTTAAGTATTATACACAAATAGCTATTTTAACTAATGTTACAACTGTTTATACTGAGCTGTCTTGAACTTGGCAAGCTTTCTACAATATCATTGAATGTATTATTGACTGTTCTCCGTAAAACAGAGGGGACAAACTTTATATCTAGGCACATGACAACCAGGTATATGTCATTGACAAGGCCAAAGAAGAAATGCATCTGACATTCTTGTGCAGCACTCCTAGGATGATGTTTGCTTCACTCCAATATACATACATGTGAAGGCGGTGAGCTGGCAGAAACGTTAGCACACTGGGCGAAATGCTTAGCCATATTTCATCTGCCGCTACATTCTGAGTTCAAATTCTGCCAAGGTTAACTTTGCCTTTCATCCTTCCGGAGTCGATAAATTAAGTACCAGTTATGCACTGGGGTCGATGTAATTGACTTACTCCCTTTGTCTGTCCTTCTTTGTCCCCTCTATGTTTGGCCCCTTGTGGGCAATAAAGAAATAAGAAACGTTAGCACGCTGGACGAAATTCTTAGCGTCATTTCGTCGGTCGTTATGTTCTGAGTTTAAATTCTGCTGAGGTCGACTTTGCCCTTCATTCTTTCAGGGTCGATAAATTAAGTACCAGTTGCATACTGGGGTTGATCTAATCGACGGGCCCCCCTCCCCCAAAAATTTCGGGCCTTGTGCCTAGAGTAGAAAAGAATATACATACATGTGTGTGTGTGTGTGTTTCTTTAGTCAATACATAGTGAATGCTTATAAGCTTAAAGTTTATAATTATTATTATTTACAGAATATATATTAATGTTTTATGTTTAGTTATAATAAAAACAATTTTACTTTAATCTGATGGCTTACTCTATACTTTTGTAGAGTACAAATTTATCATTCTTTTCCAAGAATGTTGTTGATAGTGACTTTGAAGTTTCAACCAGCTAAACCATTGCCAAACTTTAGCTAGTTACAAAATATATGTAGCTTACATTTTACCTATTTCACTCCTTTAAATTTTGGATTTTATTCACATTTTTCACAGCATTAGTTGCTAAAGTGAACTGTATAGAAACTTTCAGCTGATTGAAATCCTTTGTAACTTCAATATGGGAAAAAGTGTGTAACTTATGATGCCAGTAAAGTGTTATTTTATCTTATCACAAACTGTCCACTTTTTGTTCTTTGTACTAGCTGCCTGTTGCTTGAAGCTTACAAACCTCCTACACTTGGATCCCCACATCATATTTACATACATATATGTATACATACATACATATACATATACGTTCATATACATATATACATACATACCTGAGTAAGCACATAAATGTGAAACAAGGTAGGAAAAAATAGTACTTGAATACCGGAGGTAGAGTAATATGCTTTATTATTAAAAGCTACAAAAACATCACAAAAATATCACATAAAACTGCTACTCAGTGTTTCACATTCCCATTCATTGGGCAGTTGTGATAAGGTATAAACATACTTATATACATGCATATATATATGTATACATACATACACCCAACACCATCACACCACACCACGCTACACCATACCTCGCTACACCGTACCACACAACACGTCACAACACACCACCACGCTACACCATACCACACAACACATTACATCACAACACACCACCACGCACGCACCAGCACTGACCAATTGCCATCCCCACATTTTCACACCTACATACACACATGCATACGTTAAGATCACCAGCATTCTCTTACACACACGCACCTTCGTTTTGGGATCACTACTACTTTCTTATCTCCCCTTCTTCTTAACTCTCCTATGTGACTCTTCTGTCTGGCATTCACCATGATAGATTGCTGACCACTACACACATTTTTTTTCTCTCCTTGTTTCTCTCTTTGTTTCTTTCTCTGGAAGAGCGCATGCTCGAAACGTTAAAGGCTTTTTCAATTCCCGAGCGTTATACTAATACATCTATTTGTTTTCTACACCACCTGTCTTCATCTGTTGTTTTTTTGTGAATTCTCCCCATATATATATATATATATATATATATATATATGCATACATACATACACACATACATAGACATACAAACATGCATACACACATACATATACACATACATGTATATATATATACACACATACATACATACATACATACATTATGAAGAGTGAGGAAATGTTTGTGAAAAATTACCTCAATGTGAAGGATAGTCTGATATAAACCTAGTTGTAACTGGGTCTTTCTAAGCACAACTTATTGTTTTTCAAGTTTGGCACATCAGACTATAGTGAATACATGTAGAACTTGGTGATCATCATCATTGGCATCACCATCATTTAATATCCATGTTTCATAATGACATGGGTTGGTTTGACAGAATCCAATGGATCCAAGGACTTCATAGTGCTCCATTGTCTGTTTTGGTATGGTTTCCTCAGCTAGAGGCCTTCCCTAACACCAATCACTTTGCAGCATGAACTGGAGGCTTTTTTTTCTTCTAGTGGCACAAGCACTAGTACCACCAAAGGATGCCTTGCAGTTTGCAAGACTATAAACCCTGAGAGAGATGGGTTTTTTCTTTAGGAGATGAGAGAAGAGGGCCAGAGCAAAAATATTTTTTACTGTTGAGGAACTACATAACTACTCGCATCTTAGAAGAGTGGATGAATATTCAAAAAATATTTGGAAATGAACATGGGTTTTGATAGATTGAAAATAATTACCTTTGAAAAGTGTGTGGTTATGTTAATCTTCTTGTAAAAGGATATGAGATTTGAGTGGTGCATAGTGTATGATGTATGTATACATAAACACATTCATATACTTCTATTCGTGTGTGTTCATTCAGTTTACATTAAGTACAGCATATGGAATTCTGACCTACATCTTTTCTGGTGACTGTGCATTGCCATTTCTTAGCAGAAATTTGTATTCTTTCTTGCCAACACTTTTTTCTTTGTTGGTAGATTTTCTTTTAAATGTCTTAAATCTTCGGTTCTGTTTCTTTGTCTGGAACTTTTATTCTAATCCTATAACTGATACACTGAGAACTCGCTCATAAGAATTTAATAGTTCCTAATGACAACCAGTCTTGAACATCTCTGCTATATCTTAGAGGACTGTAAGAGTAGGGGCTGAGAACCAAAACCAAATAGACATCTAATTCTAATGTTAAATTACTGGTTGCATTTGTTGCTCTCATTTGCTGTCAGCACTCTTGTAAATAGCAATACTACTTGTACGCACACTTAGTTGTCTTAACAACCAGCAATTTTAAATGAGTGTGGAACTCAGTCAAAAACCTCCTGGAATAGCGGTTTGCACTTGGATGACAGTTTCTTTTGTAGTTCTCTAAAAGGAACCCAGACTTCATCTCATTTAAGCTGATTTTCTTAATTAGTTGTGTTGGAATTATTTCTGTAACTTACATATCTCAGTCCATCAATTTGATATCTCTGTAGTTATTTCTTTCTAAAGCATCTTCTTTATCTATGACCCTGAATCAGATATACCAGTCATTTCGGGATAACATCATCTTCTACTATCTGATTGAATATGCTAGTGACTATCACATGACCTACTTTACTAGATTACTCTCAACAAGTCAGCAACTATCTTTGATAGTTAGGCTGTTTTTCCTACCTTTATAACTTTGTAGCTCATTTGACCATATAACAATCAGTTCCAATAGTTACTGCCTTCGTCAAATTCAATTCCAGTAGTTCCTCTTTCTTCTATGCATTCTCCTCAGTAGACATCAATGAGGGTGAGTGTATCACTATTATTCTGTACACTTTTCACTAATGTTATCCTGATTCATAATGACCACAGGCCTCTGATCTCTACATCATAGAACATTCAAAAACTTCTTAATATCTCATTCCCTCTTTGCTAAATATATCTAAAATTTAGCTTCTCTTTTTATTACCTGAGGCTGTCATTTTCTCTCCTTTTACTTTAACTCTATCCAGTCCTGTCTCTTAGCTTTCATGGTTCTATCTTACCATTCCGCGACAATTTCACCTTCCACCTAGTTAGAATCTTGCTCCATCTAGAAATTTGGTATGTGGATTGCAGCAGCTTATCTCGGAGAAACTCCCAGTTACAGCTCTCTGCATTCTCTGCCTTCTTGACATACGCATCACTTAGTACAACTTTGAACATAATATGTGTATATGTGTGTATGCATATATGTGTGTGTGTGTGTAGGTGTGTATATCATTTTGCATATATGAATGTACATATGTATGCATATGTATATGCTTGTATTATATTTGTGTATGTATAAGTGTATATATGCATGTATGTGTGTGTGTTTGGATGTATGTGCGCGCACACACACACACACACACACACACACACATATATGTATATATATAATCATACATACACATACATAGGTATATCTACATTTTATACACAAGCGAAAATTATACCAATCATTAAATGTCTTTTATTTCTGCATGGCTCATCACAATCATTGAATGATTGTTTGCTCTGCTGCTTTCAGAGAAGATGTGATTATTACCAACAGATCTTCATGACTTCCCTATGGCCATTGAATTCAATATGACATTAAAATACTTGCAACAATAAAGTCAGTGGAATCTCTACAAATGGTTGAGAGTTAAAATTAAATTCTTTATAGCATGTTTTTGCTTTGTCTTTCATAAGTCTCATGCCATCAATGAAATGATTACCAGCTGCACATAATGATTAAGGAACTCATCATCATTAACATCTTCAATTAAATTCCATCTTTGGAACTGGCATGGGTTGGATGGCTTGACAGGATTCAATTGGTCCAAGGAGTACATCATGCTGCAGTATCTGTTTAGGTGTGGTTTCTATTCCTGGATGCTTTTCTTAATGCAACCACTTTACAGTGTGCTTTTTTCATTGCAACAACACTATAAGATTAATATGCAACTTGCAAGACTACGAGCCTCAAAAGTGACATTTTTATGCTAGAAATTAATGGGTTAAAATGTGAGAAGAGAGGATAGAACAGAACAGGTTTCTTACTGCAGAGAAGCTATATGGCTACACACAATTTAGAAGATAGGGTGGGAGTAGTTGTGGTGGAGTTGGAAAGTGAGATAAAATAGTGGAGATGATGTGTCAAGGTTTATCTTGAATGTATAAGTGTTTGCTATGCAATCTGCAAAACTAAGACCCCGTTCAATTGAGTGAGGCTACAGTATAAAATACAGTGGCTCTATGCTAGCTGTTGACTGATGTAACAGTTTTAAGTCATTAAATTTACAGTTCTAACATTTATATTTAAAATCTGTGTATTACATTGGTTGTCTGAAGTGTGTGTTCAGTGGTTTACAAGTTTGTGGTTTTATGTTGATGAGGATGTCCTTAATTCTGGTGTTCTAGTAACTATTATATTATATTATATTATATTATAATGTATTATATTATATTATATTATATTATATTATATTATATTATAATGTATTATATACTTAGTAGTGGTTTAATAAATCTTGTGTTCAGTTTTATCAGAACACATGTCCATCTAGCCTTCTCATAACTAGGATGCATTTGGTTCATGTGCATTATATATGCAGTTTATGTAGTTTATTGCATCCTTTGTATCTGTGGGAGTTATTTCCATTTTGTATTCTATACCTTAGTTGTCTATAATTTTCAAGTATTAACTATTGACTTATGGTTGTTTAGCTCATTGAATCATATATTTAAAGTCTCTTTCCTTGATAAAGATTTGAAATCTCCTTCACTGACGATTTCTACCTCACACAAATTTTATATCTATGAGGACACTCACTACCCTTATGTATACACATTCAATAGCATAGCATGGGGGGACTTTAGGGCGGTCCACCCTGGGTGGCACTTTTAAAGGGGCAGTACTTTTGGGTCTGCTGTAGGCAATATGTGGTTTTTGTGGAGTCTGGAGGCAGCAAACGGAAGGGTCACTCCAGGTGGCATACACTCTAACTGCGCTTGTGTATATAAGTATTTGTTAAAGTGTGTGTGTGTCAGTATACTCAGTGAGTTGTTCCTTCCTCCTACATTTATATCTAAAAATGATGGCAGGCTGTGTTCTCTGAATTTGCGCCAGAATTATTTTCAATTGTTAATTTCATGCTGAATTATTTTAAAAATCTTCATTTTTATCTATCTACAAATTCCTGTGTCTCCATCACAACAAATACATTACAGTTTTAGATAATAGGGTTTCATTCAAGAATAATTATCTTTTCAACATCAACTTTGCACAGAATACTGCAAAAGTACGCCTGAATGAAGAATCCAGAGCCATTCCATCTGCTGAGTGTATAGATTGCCTTGTGGCAATGAGAGGAAATCTCAATTGTGCAAGCTAACCAGAATATTTAAAGGATGTTTCTTGCATATTGGCTGCTTTTATTGTGAGTGTTTATATATATTTAATATATGTATTATATATATTATGTATATAATGTACGTATTAAAAATATATAAATATATTACTGCATGTATGTATATATACATGGTCGTTGCCAGTGCCGCCGGACTGGCTCCCATGCAGGTAGCACGTAAAAACACCTTTTGAACATGGTCATTGTCAGAACCACCTGACTGGCCCTTGTGCCAGTGGCACATAAAATGTACCCACTACACTCTCGAAGTGGATGGTGTTAGGAAGAGCATCCAGTTGTAGAAACTTTGCCAGATCAGATTGAGCTTGGTGCAGCCTCTGGTTCATCAGTCCTCAGTCAAACCATCCAACCCATACCAGCATGGAAAGCAGACGTTAAACTATGATGATGATGATGATGATGATGATGATGACTATTAAGAAAAGATACCAGTTAGAATATTCCTGTACTTTCAATGACTTTTGAAATTCAGGAACCCAGAATTCAAGCTCCCTAAATTAAATCATGGAATTAGAAAGGAAATACATCAAATGTTTCATAGTTACCTTACTAATCAATTCCAGTTTGTTGAACACAACAGAAAACTGTCAACTCATCTACTTCTCTCTACTGAGTATTCCCCAAGGCTCCACTCTGACATGCCCCTTTTAATTTATTACTTATATGTATGACATATCTACAGCCTCAAAATTATCTGATGTTATTTTATTTGCATAAAACTCATTCATTGTCTCTGCTATGTCTTCAAGCCCAAGTAGAGCAAAATAAAATGAACTTTTGATTATATAAGTTGGTTAATGCAAAAATAAACTTTTGATCAACATCTCAGAAACGTTTTCTTTTATCAGAAACGCATTTCCAAATTCAGCTTGAATTTGATGGTGACAGAACAGAATATGTTTAGTTGTTACTGTCAAATTCTAGCTACAGAATTGAATTCTGGGAAATGTACAGTATATGTTGATTATCTAAATTTTCTGGGAATCGTCATCGAGAAGAATCTTAAATGGAAAACTACATATTGGTCTAAATTGCAAGCAAATACTCAGAAATGTTGGTACCTTATCTCACAGGAAACAGTATTTTCCTGGCCATCTGTTACTGAACATCTATCAGACTCCTATAAATTGTCATCTAAAGTATCATATTATTTTGTGTAAATTAATTCTAGCAAAGTTGAAAACTTACAGAGAAAAACCCTGGAACTACTTTTAAATAGAAAACACACACACACACACACACACACACACACACATTTCCATGTATATTGATTCTTTCTACAGAAGTACACATGTTTAAAAATTTGTCGAGTACACATACGACTACACACCCCATCATCTCTATTTCTATCTCTTTCCAGTTCCACCATAATCACTCCCACCCTCTTTTCTAAAATATGAGTAATCATGTAGCTCCTCCACATCAGGAAACCTGTTCTGCTGTGGCCCTTTCCCCTATACTGAACACCTTATCTCCTGGCATAAAGCCACCTCTCTCAAGGTTTGTAGTCTTGCAAGCTACCTCACTAGTGCTGGTGAAATGAAAAAAACACAGTATATGATATAAAGTGCGCGGTTGGTATCAGAAGCATCTACCCTTAGGAACCAATACCAAAAATGACAATGGAGCATGATGCAGTCTTTGGACCCATCAAATCCTGCTAAACTGTCCAACTTATGTCAACATCTAACATTGCTGCTGTTGATGTTGATGTTGTAGTATACACTTGCACAAACCAGATTCTGCAATAATTTCTATTTTGACATTGTGCTAAAATTTCTGTTGGCTCCTTGACTCTAGGATTATTAAGATGACTGAAATAGGGCTAGTAATTCATGTGTACATAATACAAACAGTGCTCACAAAACCTATCAACAAATGCAACCCCTTTCAAAAGTTATTCCTATTAAGATAAACTCCCTTAAAAAGAAACACACACCTAAAGTTTCCAATAAATTCATAAACAAACGGAAGAATATTAATATTGCATAAAAAAAACCCATGATGTTTTCTTTCAAAGCAAAAATTTTTCAGTTCCTCTCCTCCATTGAATCATGTAATACCTGCTGTCACTGAACACACTTTATAGCATTCACAAGAATATAGCTACTCACTTGTGTAAATCAATGTTCTTTTTAACTTCTATGATTATTATTATTATCATCATCATCACCATTGTTATTCTTACAAGCAGCAAGTTGACAGAATCATTAAAGCAACATAAAAAATAAAAGATAATCTGTGGTATTCATTCCTGCTCTCTTCATTAAGAGTTCAAATCCTGCTAGAGTCAACTTTGCCTTTCATACTATTGGAGTCAATAAAATAAAGCGCCCATCAAGTATAGGGGTCAATGTAATCAACTTGTCCAACTAGTTAAAACTGCTGGCCTTGTGCCAAAAATTAGAAAAATTATTATTATTATTATTATTATTATTATTATTATTATTATTAATTCCACTGAGGTTGACTCTGTCTTTCATCCTTTCAGGGTTGATAAATTAAGTACTAGTGAAATACTGAAGTTAATGTAATCAACTAGTCTCCTCCAACCAAATTTCAGACTTTGTGCCTTTAGTAGAAAAGATTATTATTAGTACTACTAAGTCAGTGTGCTGGCAGAACCATTAGCACACCAGATGAAATGCTTAGCGGTATTTCGTCTGTCTTTATGTTTTGAGTTCAAATTCCACCGATGTCAGCTTTGCCTTTCATCCTCTCAGGGTCAGTAAAATAAGTAGTAGTTAATCATAGAGATTGAAGTAATTGACTTTCTGCTGCTTCCTAAAATTGCTAACCCTGTGCCAAACTTTGAAGCCATTATAATTCATGTTTTGTTTTTTTTAAATACTAAACTGTTAGGGAGCAGTCAACAACAATCTAACAAAGGTCCCTTACTGCTCACACTTCTGTGCCTTACATAGATAAGACTTTCCTTAAAAGCCTTGCTGTACCAAAAAGTGTTGTCTTCATTATTATTATTATTATTATTATTATTATTATTATTATTATTATTATTATTATTATTATCATTATTATCATTAAGGCGCTGAGCTGACAGAATTGTTAGCACGCCGAGCGAAATGCTCAGTGGCATTTCATTTGCCATTACATTCTGAGTTCAAATTCTGCTGAGTCAACTTTGCCTTTCATCCCCTTCAAGGTCAATAAAATAAGTACTAGTAAAGAACTGGGGTTGATGTAATTGACTTAACTCCTCCCCCAAAATTGCTGGCCTTGTGCCAAAATTTGAAATCATTATTATTGTTGTTGCTCTTGTTGTTGTTGTTAATCTTTTTATGATTATTATTATTGCATGCTGGGCAAAATACTTAGTGGCATTTTGTCCATCTTTACATTCTGAATTCAAACTCCAAGGTCTTGTAAATAGATTTGGTTGAAGGAAACTGAAAGAAGCATGCCATCTCTCTCACTCTCTCTTTTTCTCTTTCTGTGTATACACATATACACAGACACATGCATATATATATATATATATATATATATATATATATCATTATCATTTAATGTCTGTTTCATGCTAATTAATAAATAAATACCATGCTGATTTCAGAAACATAATTTTATCTATGCATCTCTGCCATTGATCAACGAGATTATTTATGCCTATGTTGATAAAAACATATTGGCTTTGATGCTAAGAAATCTTTGAAAGTTGATTCCACCTTTGGTTTGGACCTGAAAGTTTTATCACTTAAAAATGTGTTTAAATGCTTTAAAAAATGGTAGTCAGTAGGTGAAAGATCAGGAGAATATGGAGGATGTGGTAAAGTCTTGTATCCCATGTCTGTGAGTTTCTGCAGTATCATTCTTGCAACATGTGGCTTTGCATTATCATGGAGCAGAATTGGGCAAGCTGATTCACCAATGCAGGTCTCATTTTTGGCAAGTGAGCATGCATTTCAGCAAGTTTATTGCAGTAAACCTCTGCTGTAATGCTCTGATTGGCTTCCAGAAGGCAGTAATGGACAACACCAATTGCAGACCACCAGACAGTCACCATAATCTTTTGCTGATGCAACTTTGGCTTTGGGAAATGTTTGGGGGACTCATGATCAAGCCATTGACCTGATCGTTTACGGTTATCATAAAGGATCCACTTTTCATCACAAGAGACTATTTGGTCAAGAAAAGGATCATTGGTGTTTTGCAGAAAGAGCATCAAGTACACTTCAAAATGCCGAACTTTTTGATTTTCATTGAGCTCATGTAGTACCCGTTTATCAAGCTTTTTCACCTTACCAATCTTCTGCAGATTGCGTGAGACCATTGCAATACTGACACCAAGTGCCTGAGACACTTTGACATGGTTTTTGTTCAACAATTACTTTCAGTTGTTCATTGTCAAGACTACATGACCATCCTCTACCTTTTTCATCTTCAAGGCTCTCATCCCCACTACAGAATTTCTGAAACCACTTTTGTACTGTGCGATCACTTGTGGGCCCCTCTTCCTATGCTCTGTTGATATTGGCAGCAGTTTGGGAAGCATTGTGCCCAAGCTTGAACACATGCAAGAAAAGTAATAGAAGGTTCTTCTTTGTCATGTTGATAATTAAGGCTGCCTATGCTTCAAGAATGTTTTCTGTCTGAAATAAGTAGAAAATTATTAAAGAGCATACATCAATTCACCTAAAATATAATTAAAATACTATGATAAAATTGTGTTTCAAAACAACAACACTTAGAGATGCCATTATTTTCGGAACAACCTAATAATAACAAAGTTGTTTCACTAAACTTTTCCTTATTTTCAAAATCAATTAAAGCAAAGATTGTATATTTCAACAGAAATTTGGTAACAAAGGGGTTAAAGTGATCAAAATTATTTAGCATCCTGTGCAGTAATTATAATCATACTCAGTGTCATTTATCACTTTCAGGTTTTCCATTTCCTTTTTCATTAAAAATATGAATAAAACTTTCTAGAACATATATTTCCTCAAAAAAATACATATAATAATGTCAGCTTCTCTTCAATATTGTTTATTTTTGTTATGAATTTCACTAATAATTTTTCTTTTATTCTTATTTTTTAGGTAAGTACAAACTATTACTTCCAGTGAGAATTTGGTGAGATCTAAATTATTTGTATTTATCATTATTATACCAACATCCACTTGAGGTTAATGGTAACTAAGTTTATATTTTTTCATGTTTGTTTCAGTATTTAAGGAAGTATACATACATACATACATACATACATACATACATACATACATACATACATACATACATACATCTGGGTAAGGATTATATGTGCTGATATTGAAAAAGTGTTTCTTTAAAATACAGACATGGCTCTGAACCATGTGGAATGAAAACTCCTTTACTTGAAAAACAGGTAAGGACTAGTGTCAGGAAGGGCTTATGTTATGCCACCATAACATATTCATCAAACCCATAACAGTATGGAAAAATAGATGTAAAAGTTAATGAATAAATGAATGAGTGAATATATATATATGTATATATATGTGCTTATCATCAGCAGCAGCAGCATTTAATGTTTGTTTTCCATGCTAGCATGGGTTGAATGGTTCAACAGGATTCGAAAGGCTGGGATTCCAATGCTTACTTTAGCATGGTATCTATGGCTAAATGCCCTTCCTAACTCAACTTATATGTGTGTGTGTGTGTGTGTATATCCATCCATCCATCCTTACATACATACATGCATACATACAAACAAAAATACCTTGTTGTTGATGTCGAAATTCCAATGAAAGAGCTTTGGATCAGTTCTTTCTCTATTGGCAAGAAATCTTGAAATAACTGAATAATGACATACATATTCTAAACCATGGCTAGATTATTTTTAAAGATATCTAAGAACAGTCCTTTTCTTTTATGAATGTCAACAAATACTCCATGTGTTGTAGAAATTCTTTAGTCTTATGACATGTCTCTATAATACCAACCTGTACATAGCATACTGCATAAAGTATATACCAGTATATCACATACAATAGAAATTGTTTCCTGCTTGTGATATAACAATTTCTTTTCATGACATAGAACATAGTGTCGGAATATTTTACATTTAAATCATGTGTGGAAATATTCTACCTATATACCAGTTTTCTTCATCTTGTAGAAATTGTATACCTGATGCCAATTGCTGTAAGAATTATCCATGACATTGGGAAAAAATTTCTCATTATTGTCTATAATTCATTTCTTCCGGAGTGAATTATTGATGATTTTATCTAGTTGCTTTTTACACTCAAGAAAGACATCATTTTCCCATTAACTTTGAAATCAGATACTTGAATGAAAACAATAATGGACGTTTCTTTAAAAAAAATAATAATAATTGGCTAATATAATTTGAATTTTAAATCTCATATTACTTGTTCTTTCCTGAATTTTGAAAAAAAAAAATATGCATTTATTGAAAATGAAAATTAAACAAACATTTTTGCTAAAGTCAAGAAGATACAATGGAAAAAAATTATCTAACACTTATGTTCTACTTAAAAATATACCAATAACAAAGTTTTAAAAGTTAAAAAAAAAATAATGAAAAATAAATACCTGCGCACTGACATTTAATAGTTCTTGTAAGATTTGAAAATCATCTGTAGAAATGCAAGTAATTTTAAGGGCAATGATTGCCTCCACTCTTCTGTATGTATTTCTCTATGTGTTAATGTGTGTATATTTTTACTAATTTAATTGTATGAAGAGAGGAAAATGAGAATTTATCATGACAGCTGAAAAAAAAAAGAGATGAGATACTATACCAAATAACATTCTAATCTTAGAATTCAGTTTTGCTGTTGTTTGAAACTATCTTAAATAATTAAACCTTTAAAATTTAATTTCTAAAGCAACCATAGAAGACATCTTAATGAAATATTTGGCTAGGAATAAATGGAAAGATCAGTTTAGCTATGCCAAACATTACACCAGAATTTCCAAATTTGAGAGTTTACAAAAGAAAATATGCTTGTATTTACATCATGAAGAATTAAAGACAATCACTGTTGGATATTAATTTTAAGATAAGAAAACCTATCTACTCTATAATGTATTTCCAAAAGAGATGCTCTTTCCTCAGGGCCAGAGAGAAAAATGTATCAGTTTTGAAAAGATGCTAACCTTTTAGAGATGCTAAATATGCTTTATACTGTAGCAGAAGTTAGTCATTTAGTGAGGGCAGCTATATCTGTAATGGGTATAGCATGGTCTGTTGTGTACCATCCAGTATATGCAGCCCATAATTTGAGCTAGAGTCTGAACCCAATAGCAAGATAGGCAGAAAATATCTCTAGACACTTGAAAGGTTTCTTTAAACCCACAAAAGCAATTAAATTTAGTACTGCAATCTATTGACTCATTTATCAAACTGCTGTTCCTGCTTCTGCTGTTGTTTATTCATACCTTATGGTGCTTATTCTCATTAAATTGGCTATGCCATTAGAAAGTTAAATGTCTTTTTCACAGACAAAATACATTAACTCAGGTGTGATATAATTCACTAATACTGAGTGGTTGTCTACCACCCTATCTGTTTGGCCATCCATACTCGGAAAATAAAATAAAGAACCACTGCATTGCCAAACACTTGGTTTTTCAGTTCTGTTCATCATCATTTAATGTCCATTGTGCATCTTCTATGCCAGCATGGTTTGGATAGTTCAACAGGGTCCAATAAGCCAGAGGGCTGTGTCAAGCTCCAATGTCTGTTTTAGCATTATATAAATACATCTTTTACATAACTAAGATATAAATAAATATGACAAATGTATTGAAATATATATTCATTTGTTTGGACATCTCTGTCCACAAATGCAGCTTCTTACCCTAATTGCTAATTATCAACAACATAATAACAACCCCTACAACAAATTGTAAATTCACTTCATATCTAAGCTGCATCCCTTTTAAACTCAAGATTAAATCTACAACAGTTGGCAGTTAAACTTTCAATATGTCAATTCTACTCTTGTGGTCTAGAACAAGATCAAGATTTCTTCTCGTCTTCTTTGGAGTAAGATATACAAAAACTTTCATCCTCTTGAAAGAAGTGCTTTAAAAGAAGCTAGAATATTGAATGTTATCTCCTATTTTAGGATTAAATGTTTGACAATGTAATAATAATAAAGTTAACCAACCATAAAAAAAAAATTAGAAAGAAACATTTATCTATTTAACTCAATAGAGCAGACTTATGTAAACCTCTTAAACACATTTCACTTAAGAAAATGGCAGTAAAGTACTTCGTTATTTTCTTTATAACATATTATGAAATTACAGTATTCATTCTATCATTTTATATAGCACAGAGATTGTGTGGAAATTACTAAAGTTGCCTTAATCAAATTTCAAACACAATGTTTATAAAATACGACACCAACTGGGAATTTTACTTCCATCTCTGACAGCTTTTTCTTTTAAAACTTATCTTTGTATTCTTTATCAAACATTTCTTGAATATTTTCCATCTTCATTATTTTTACAATATTTTTCATTGCTCTACTCCATCATTATCAGTGATTGGCCATGGAATCATGCTGCCAATTACTAATATTATCATTACACCATGATTCATTGATCTCATATTACTTAAAATATAACCCTTCTTTAAACATGAAAAGATATAAGATGTTACTTTCAGATATGCTTTTTATGGAGACTATCTGACCTAAACCAAACAAAAGAGATTTAGTTGTTATCTAATGTTTTCCAAACTACAGGCAAATATATTGTGAATAAGTTTGCTGACCTACACTCACAGTACAAGTAGGACTTCTATTGGAGTGCTGCTCAATCACACACATACACACACACACACACACACACACACACACACACACACACACACACACACACACACACACACACACATATATATATATATATATATAAATAAATAAAGAGCAGACATAGCTGTGTGGTTAAGAAGCTTGCTTCCCAACTATGTGGCATTGGGTTCAATCCACAGCATGTCACTTTGAGCAAGTGTATTCTACTATAACCTCAGGTCAACCAAAACTTTATGAGCTGATTAGGTGGTTGGACATTGAAAAGAAACCAATTGTGTGTGTGTGTGTGTGTGTGTGTGTGTGTGTGTGTGTGTGTGTGTGTGTGTGTGTGTGTGTACCCTTGTCTTACTATCATGTGAAGATTGTAAGTGAGCATCACTGTCATACAAGTGATGGTCATTTTCTTTCTTCCATGAAAAATATGTCTGACCAAGGGAAAACTTTATTTTAGAAACATGTAAGGACTGGCTTTAGAAAATCTGCCTCAGCACAATTTATCTGACCCACAAAATCATGGAAAAATGATTATGTGATGATGATATATATATATATATATATATATATATATATATATATATATATATAGAGAGAGAGAGAGAGAGAGAGAGAGAGAGAGAGAGAGAAGATGGTGCTACTACTATATACAAATATCTAAAACAAAAGAAAAAAAATAAAAGCCATTTTACTTAATGGAAAAAAATCACAACAGCTTACATACAAGCTATCTCTTCTCTTCTTTGCCCTTTTTTATTGCTTCCTCAATGGACTCTGTTCCTCTCATCAAGCTAACTGCATAACTGACATATGTCACACATATCTCCCTTAATGTGTCTCAACCAAGATATCCCTCACTAATCTCTATGTCCAAGCTTATTTAAATTGCAATGAAATAGCAATGATAAACAGAATCCATATGAATGTTCAATGTTAAGTGCCTGACTCTCTACAATTCAACTGTTATCATAACTAGCAACTTTTAGGTTCAATATTCAACATAGCTAAGCAAATTCTTTGCAATCTGTCCACAGTTTTTATTGCATTTTTTTAAGCAATCAGCTTATTTGTAATTACCCTGTAAATTGCTTCTTTCATTTGAGGATTTATTAAGGCTGTTTGTGTATGTGTGTGCATGTCTTTACATGTGTATTAAATTTTTGTTTGTTTCTTTGTTTCTTTTACCTTGTTTTTTTTCCTTAGTTTTCTTACAATTGACTCTGTCCCAGCTGCCAATTCAAGTGAGAATGAGGTATTTTTCATGTACCTCATTATAAACCATAAACAAATTTACGAGGTCTAGATAGTTCATGCAAATTCCTATGTATTTAGCTGCTACATTAAACATCCAATCAAGTCAATATCTTCTCCACTCAATCATGTCTCTTTTCTGGATTGAACACACACACACACACACACACACACACACACACACACACACACACACACACACACACACACACACCTGTCCAAAAAGAAACCATGCTTTTATAACAGCAAGCCAACTAATAGATGCTGTGTGCTCTGCATTGTAGGGTTGTGTATATGTGACCTTAATCTTTAATATAACAATAGACACGTCATTCCATACCAACCATCACTCAATACAAGTTAGGGTGAACACATCTTTAGTTCACTTGTCTGTATGTTGCAGGAATTATTGGACAAAAAACAACTTAGAAGAACAGCATGGTTATGCAAAATTCTGTTTCGAATTAGTAAAACGTTTTGTAGAGACATTTCTATGGGAAAGGATTCTTTGAGCAAAACTTGATATCACAAGTGGTGCAAGTGTTCAGAGAACATCTATCAAAGACAATCTGGAGGATATTCCACAACAGATGACAATCACACTGTTAAAATGTGTGCAGAGATCCATGGAAATTGTTGCCTGCCTAGCCATTAAGCTTCTAATGAAATAGGTGTATATGTAAAATTTCATGCTACATGATTTTAAACAAAGATTTTGTTTCAAGCTGGTAAAAACTCTTGTGGAGATATTTTTAATGCAACAACAGGTTTCTTGGGAAAATTCTTTGAATTGTATGCAATGTCACAAGTGGAACCAACATTTCAAGGCACTAGATTGCTAGATTGTCAATTCAAATTGATAGCACCTTATGTATTTCTAAACACATATGTATATGTATATGTATATACATACATACAGAGAGGTATATAAAGGTAAGAAAAAGCCATCAACATATGGCATCATGGAGTTTAAGTATTTCTATTAACAGTATGGTTCAGTCTGAAATTTCAAGGTTTAGGGGAAAAATTTATCTGACCTTTCAGATGCATAATTCAGAATTAAGCATCCAAAATAATTAGAGGATGTGTGTGTGTGTGTGTGTGTGTGTGTGTGTGTGTGTGTGTGCATGAGAGAGGGAGAGAGAGAGAGATTTTAAAAAGTAAAAAAAGATTAAAAAGTAAATTAAAAATGTATTGAGTTCTGTTTCATCTGTTTGTTGTACCAGTTATATATCCCAAAGAAATGAATGCATGAACATGATCTACCCAATGTCCATGGATACTATGGACTGTAACTGTAATCATCCCAGGAATACGGACTATGATCTTAAGAAACATGTAATTTGTGGAAACACATGTAACAATGCATTAAAATATTCATAAATTCCATCCAAGGATTATTTTTGTTATTGCTGTATTTATCTTACATTATATTGGCAAAGCTCGGTGCAACCCCAAAAAACAGTTATTGCCAGTTGGTATCATTAGGTTGAAGCTGGCATAATAAAATAGGAACTTTTTATGCATATTCAAAACGTTTCCCATTAATGAACTTAAAAGATATATATATATATATATATATATATATATATATATATATATATATATATATAGTAGTATCCATGATATTGGGTAGATCGCGTTCATATATATATATATGAAAGTGTGTGTGTATGTGTGTATGTGTCTGTACATAAATGTGTGTGTATGTGTGTATGTGTCTGTACATAAATGTGTGTGTACATATATATATATGTATATATATATATATATATATATATATATATATATATATATATATATATATACACACACACATGCACACACATATATAGTCAGATATTTGTCACTGAGAAAGATCTGAGATGTCTGAATACATAAATCCTGAAATTAGAAATTACTTTTATGCCGAGTTCAATGGCCAAAGTGACTCAAGATCACTGCCTTCGCTCTTTGAGATTACTGACCAAAAGGACTGCTGTCATTTTGCCAAGAACAACTGCCAATGTTTGATTGAAGATTTAAAATCACTTAATAAATGTCTAACTGACCAATCAACCTATCAATGCTTGCTGTATTCCCATTGACATGTGCCAACCAATTAAAGAATAAGAGTTAGAGATTAACAAGTCAATAAGGCACCAATCTTCCAACTAAATACAATCACCATCACCATACAGGAACTAGACTGTGTCCCTATCAGATGGACATATCTTTCAATAGCTTAATTTATTTAGAGACAAATGCTGTATTTGCTGGTGTATTAAACACACTCATTTTTTAAATATTCATTTAGAAAGAAATTGTCTAATGCAGCTGTATTAGAGATGGAAGACTAAATGTCACAGGCAAATTTGAATCACGAAGGTGGTAAGCTAGCAGAATTGGTAGCATGTTGGGCAAAATGTTTAATGGCATTTCATCCATCTTTATGTTTTAAGTTCAAATTCTACGAAGGTCATCTTTGCCTTTCATCCTTTTGGGGGGTCAATAAAATAAGTATCAGTTAAACACTGGGGTTGATTTAATTGACTCACTCCTCCCCTTGAAATTGCCGGCCTGGTACCAAAATTTGAAATCAATATGGAGCATGGACATTAAAAAATGATGATGGTACTTGTAAAATAGTGGTGTGTCTTACACAAGAGTAAGTTACATACATTGGCAAACACAGTAATTTCCATGTGGGGATAGAGGTCAGTGCCATAAAAAGCAGGTGGAACCACAAAGCTAATCTTCACTTTGATAAACTTGAAGACAAAAAATGCTTTCATAGAAGAATCTAGCCAGACATAAAATTTCAAGAAAAAGAAAATCAGGAAGTTGTATAATTCTCATTGACATTGTAATGTCTATTTTCTGTTATCCTACTTGGATGTAGCTGATAGCATTTTCTGTGTTTTAATTAACTTCTCTATTACATCCTTCTCACTATTTTCACTTCATGTCACTATACTTTTTAATTTTTCACTTCTGATTTACCTCTGTAATAACAATGTTCTACAAGAGGTTGTTGATGGCTACATGTGTCTAGGTCTAAGTGGAGGGGATGCCAGAGTTGAAGAGAAGACATGGCCAGTAAAAACATCAGTCTATAGCATAGAGAGTGTTTGTTTGCAGGTATGTGCGTATGAGTGTCTCCGTATATGCGTTTGCATTATTATATGTAATTTGGTGACACAATATATGAGCATGCATATATATATATACATATATACGCATATTCACAAGAATACATTGCTAAAAAACAATAACATCAAACCGTAGCATAGAGCATTATACAGATGCGTGTCTGTATAAATCTCTATGGGGAAGTAATATATACACACATACATATATATCTGTAAACACGTATGTATGTGAATGGATATATATATATATATATATATATATATATATATATATATATATATATATATATTCATACACATATTCACATATATACCTAAATGTGTGTGTGTGTGTGTGCGTATGCAGTGAGTGACAGCTTCAATTTTCACACAAACAGCTGCAACTAACTTGTTACACAGGTGCACCACTTGCATTATACTTTCATGGTAGTTGATGTTTTTGAAATGTTAATAACTTGATTAAAATTTTTTTCTCTCTTTTTCATTTAGTTCAGTTAATTTTGAGCCTTCATTTTAGTCTTTAGAATTTCCATATGTGACATTCTTTTGACATTCCTTATAACCTTCTCCATCTTCCCAATAGAACTTTAATTTTTGACATTTTTATTTTCTTTCTCTCTTCTTCCTTTTCTTTTCCTCCACCTTATTCTCCTCCTCTTCCTCCATCTCTTCCTTTCCTTCCTTCTCTTCCTTCTCTTCCTCCTCTTCTTCCCCTCCTCTTTTTTCTTCTTCTCACCGTCTTCTCGCCTTCTTCTTCTTCTTCTTCTTCTTCTTCTTCTTCTTCTTCCTCTTCTTCTTCTTCTTCTTCTTCTTCTACTTCTTCCATTTCTTTGTCTTCTTTTATCTTCTTCTGTAATGTTGTAACATTCATACAGCTCATCATTTGTTCCATCAACTACTATACTTTTATTACGTTGTTAGAAATATAGTAAGAAAAAAAATGTACTCGGTTAAACTTCTGCAGAGTTCCTAGAGCTCTATTCATGGAAAAAGAATTAAAAAGACATTATATTCTTCATCTTGAGGATTATGGGATGTAAGTTGCCTATCTAATTTTACAATATTACATAATCACAGAAGATTTTCTATCACTTGTCAAGGTTTCAATTGGTGACAATTGAATTAAACAAAAACATTAAATTACAATAGACTTGTCTTCAGAGGACAACAGTTATTTAATTCATCATTATCATTATTTAACGTCCATCTTCCATGCTAGCATGGATTGGATGATTTGATGGGTCCAAGGAGTGCATAAGGCTCCAATGTCTGCTTTGGCATGCTTTCTGCTGTTGGATTCCTTTCTAAACACTAACTAATTTACAATATGTACTGGGTACTTTTTTTCATAACACCATCTCTAGTGGGGTCGCCATGTACCTTTCAAGACTATGACCCCCATCCTCAAGGAAGTCAGCTTTATGTTAGGAGGTGTGGGGTTAAAGTATGAATGAAGGGTCCAGAGCAGAGCAAGTTTTTTGCTATAGAAGAGCTACATGGCTATTTGGATTATAGAAGAGAGAATGGGAGTGACTAAGGTGGAGCTGGAAAAGATAAAAATAGTGGTGTGAGGGTGAACACTGAATGTATGAGGTAGGTAGACGTGGATGGGTAGAGGTTGTAAGAGTATATGGGAGAGTGAGATATAGGGAACAAGTGAGGGGGGGAGTGAATATGATAAATGAACAAATGTTGAGGGATAAGTGGAGGTGGTGGGAAAGAGTAGGTAACAACTGTAATGATTGGGTAGAGTTGAGGGATGGATGTAGTGAATGGTGGACAAGAAATGAAGGTAGCAAATGATGCCTATGTGTTAGGGAAGGGAAGGGAGAATATGAAATGACTGACAGTGCAGAAATGGGGGTGGAAGAGCAGCAGAATAGTAATGAGAATATAGAAGATAGGAGAAGGATAAGAGGGAGAGAGATGGTATGTGATTGGGTAGGCTGCAAGGAGGTGGTAAGAGGAAAATATAGTACATGGGGAAAGAGTGACATGTATGATGATGGAGAAGCAGAGATAATTTGGTGGCCATCTTCTGTAGGTTAAGGTAAAAAAAATGGCAGCCTCAAGCCATCCACTGATTCACTAGCTAAAAATATATTCACATGAGCCAACAAGGAAGCTTCTGTATGTTCACATGACTTCCTAGAAACATCAGCCATATCACATTCTTATTGGCTTAAAAAGAAGTCATGGATAATATAGTCTAAACACCCCTAAAATAACAAGATGAACTACACATATACAAATATGCAAATGACCTTATGGTTTGCAATACTAACTTCAGGAAACCTGCCAGCCACCTAGTCACCTACCGTTCTGGCAGACTACATCCTTGCCAGAAAAAGGGAAGGACGGTTGCTTATAAATGCCAAAACCTTCCCAGGCAATGAACGTGCCCCATAACATAAACTAGTAGTTAGTGACTTCAGGATCAGGGCTAAGTGGTTGCCCAGAAGACGACCAGCATGGAGAAGGGTCTGGAAGCTTAAAGATCCTGAGAATGGACAGAGATTTAGAGACATATTACTCGAAGCCTTTGACAAAATAGAAGGGGATATAGCTTCACACGATGTAGAAGACAACTGGAGGTTTCTACAGGACAACCTGCTGAGGGCCACTGACCAGATCTGTGGATGGTGCAAAATCCCCTTTCAACCCAAAATAACGTGGTGGTGGAACAATGTTGTTGACAGGGCTATTAGACAAAAGAAACAGGCTTGGAAGGACTGAAAGAACGGTGGTAGCAGGGAATTGTATCAGACTGCCAGAAGGGAAGCTAGGAGACAGGTTTATTTAGCCAGAGGGGAAGTAGATAAGAAAAAATTTGTTAATGTTCTGTGCCATGAGGACCAAAAACTTGAGGTATTTCGTGTTGCAAGACAGTTTGTGAGAGAGAATCATGATGTCATAGGAGAGAAATGTGTCTGCATGGATGATGGCTCACTTGCACTAAACGTGGCTGCAAAGAGAGAGCTTTGGAGATGCCACTATGAAAGGTTGCTCAATAAAGAGAATGAATGGGAGAAAGAGAGTCTGCTGAATGCCGACCCAACAGAGGGACCAGCTATCCGAGTTGACAGTACTTTGATAGATAAAGCAATTAAGAGTATGAAGACAGGGAAAGCTCCCAGCCCATCAGGAATCACTGCAGAGATGCTCAAAATATCTGGCAGTGTCGGCAATAGCCTAGTCACCCATATTGTTAACCAGGTGATAGACGAAGGAGTCATACCCAATGACTGGTGTAGCAGCATCATAGTCAACTGTTACAAAGGTAAAGGTGACGCTTTAGATACAAATAATTACAGAGGTATCAAGTTGTTGGATCAGGTAATGAAAGTCACGGAAAGGTTCATAGCCCAACTAATTAGGGAGAGAGTCAGTTTAGATGAGATACAGTTTGGGTTCATGCCAGGGAAAAGCACCACTGACGCTATATTCCTGGTAAGACAGCTGCAGGAGAAATACCTAGCCAAAGATAAACCTCTGTACCTGGCTTTCGATGACATGGAGAAAGCCTTTGACAAGGTCCCCCGTTCCCTTATCTGGTGGTCAATGAGGAAACTAGGGATAGATGAATGGACTAGAATCGAATGGCCTTAGAGTCAGCCTAGCTAAAACCAAAGTCCTAATAAGTAGGAAGGTAGACAAAACACAAACCCCTTCAGGTAGATGGCCCTGTTCGATCTGTAGAAAAGGCGTAGGTAGAAACTCTATAAGATGTACCCAGTGTAAGCTATGGACACATAAGAGGTGCAGTAATATCAAAGGAAGGCTAACTAGGAAGTTAGTTTTTGTATGTGGCAGATGCTCAGGAGCAATAAACACTGAAAATGTGCAGAAAACAACTTTTGCCACATTCCAGGGACAAAAACTAGAAGTAGTTGATAGCTTCCGTTGTCTAGGTGACCAAGTTAGTAGCGGGGGAAGGTGCACTGAAAGTGTAGCTGCTAGAATAAGAATAGCCTGGGCAAAGTTCAGAGAACTCTTACCTCTGCTGGTGACAAAGGGCCTCTCGCTCAAAGTAAACAGCAGACTGTATGATGCATGTGTACAAACAGCCATGCTATATGGCAGTGAAACATGGGCCGTGACTGCTGAGGACATGCGTAAGCTCGCAAGAAATGAAGCCAGTATGCTCTGATGGATGTGTAATGTCAGTATGCATACTCGACAGAGTGTAAGTACCTTGAGAGAAAAGTTAGACCTAAGAAGCATCAGTTGTGGTGTGCAAGAGAGACGATTGCACTAGTACGGTCATGTAGCGAGAATGGATGAGGATAGCTATGTGAAAAAGTGCCACACCCTAGCAGTTGAGGAAACCTGTGGAAGAGGCAGACCCAAGAAGACCTGGGATGAGATGGTGAAGCATGACCTCTGAACATTAGGCCTCACCGAGGCAATGACTTGTGACTGAGACCTTAGGAAATAAGATGTGTGTGAGAAGGCCCGGTAAGCCAAGTGAGACCAAAATCCAAAGTCTCTGCTAGAGATGTAGCCAGCCCACTTATGCATACCTTTCCTTCATTGGACACTAAACTCTGCTTGCGAAGACCTGTTGAGGCAAGTACAATTGAAATCGAACCAAATTCGATGACTGGCACCCATGCCAGCCTTTCCTTCATTGGATACTAAACTCTGCTTGTGAAGACCTGTTGGGGCAAGTGAAATCGAAACTGTAATTGAACCAAATTCGATGACTGGCACCTGTGCCAGTGAAGCGCTAACGGCACCGTCCAAGCATGATCATTGCCAGAGCAGCTGTCTGGTTTCTGTGCCAGTGGCACAAAAATAGCACCATTTGAGTGTGATCATTACCAGCGTCGACTTACTGGCACTTGTGCCAGTGGCACATGAAAAAACATTCAAGTGAGGTCGCTGCCAGTGCCGCTGGACTGGCTCCTGTGCAGGTGGCACATAAAAAAACCCATTTTGAGTGTGGCTGTTGCCAGTACCGCCTGATTGGCCCTCGTGACAGTGGCATGTAAAAGCACCCACTACACTATCAGAGTGGTTGGCGTTAAGGGCATCCAGCTCTAGAAACTCTGCCAGATCAGATTGGAGCCTGGTGCAGCCATCTGGTTCACCAATCCTCGGTCAAATCGTCCAACCCATGCTAGCATGGAGGGCAGATGTTGGACGATGAAGAATACTAACATCAAATACAAGTTCATCATTTTATATACATATTTCTATGCTGATATGAGTTTTGAGAAACTTCACCAGTACAGTGTCTTGTTACATATTGCAGTTTCTTCTCATCTCATTCAAGAAGTTCAACCAACTTAAATAGTTCTTCATCTAAAAGCTTGTCTTCCTCTTCTGCAGATTCCTTCCAATTAGAACCAATACCCTCTTCCTTTATATGTACCACATGTTTCTACTAGTGCAGTCTTATACACATAACAGTTAATTCCTCTTATACCCAGTTTCTCTCTCAGACCATTTATGCTCCATTGCTTATACAAGCTAATACCCAGTGAAGCATGCTTGTTTCATTTCTTTCTAACTTTCACATATCACTATACATATTCAATTCCTGTATATTGCTACTCTCTAGTATTGATCTTCATACACAGTATCATACCTTTATTTAGAGGTAGAATCTTATTCAATATATAAATCAATGCTCCAGCTGATCCTGAGCCCACAATGTCTCAGAACCAATAATAAACTAAAAAATTGGCACAGTATGACTGACCACAAACACAGTGTTGGTAAACTACCACCTCTTAACAGCCAGTTTGATATATCAATGCCAAGAAAGAACACAACTTCTACTACAATCTATAAGTTTACTGTAATCTCTGGATTGAAAATATGGCTAAGGAATCACAATCTTTTACCAATCTGCCTGAGACCACCCACTGTTCTATGAAACAAACTTCCTGCTTTGAGGGTTCTAATTTAAAACCTATCAAAATTCCTTACTAATTCATGTTCCAAACACCAGCTTAATAATAAAAGTATTTGCCCATATTTCTATGATACAAACTTCAGGTTTTAAAATGATCTAAACTAAAACCTTCCATCAAAAGTTAATATTAATTTATGTTCCAAACGACAAGTTCTTCATAATTTTCAAAATTAATTGAAACAGACTTGTTACTCCCGTCCTCTCTTCTATTATATGGGTAACTATGTGATACTTGTTCTATTCAGGACCCTTCTCTCAAACCTTATCTCCTCATAAAGCTGCCTCATTCAGTTGAAGGGGTTCTTATCCTTAAAAGATGAATGGTGACCTCACTAGTGCTAGTGCCACACAAAAAAAAAGCTCCTAGTACATGCTGTAAAGTGGTTGATATTAGCAAGGATATCCGGCCATAGAAATTGTGCCAAAGCAAACATTGGGTGCAGTCTTTAGACTCATCAGATCCTGTCATATTATCCAACCTATGTCAGCATGGAACATGGATAGTAAATGAATCTGATAGTGATGATGATGATGCAGTGTTTCAAAAGAATTATGGTAACAAAAGTGTTAAAGGTTGTGTCTATGAAGAACCACTACACGTTTTCTCCACCAGCTTGATCTAACTTTGAAGAATATCTGCCCTGTTTCATGATGGTATCCAGAAGGTATAGCACTAACTGACAATTTCGCCTTCCTAATAAAAAAAAATTCTAAAAAATGTTATATTGGTGTCAAGATTGTTTTCTTAGAGGCACTAGTTTCTTAAATACCAATTTCATAGAAACACAGAAATATAAAAATAATCTGGTTGTTCCTTAAACTATTAAAAGGAAGAACATATAGTGCAGTTGCAATATTTACGGTGCAGTTATCAGTTACAACCTATTATTGTTGATAAGTCTTATCTACATGCTAAGACATATGCCTGCTAGCTGAGTATGCATGGGATAATCACAACCAATTGAATCTCACTTGCCTACAGTCAACACTACTTCTACCACCAACAACACCCTCTTACCACGACCACCACCACTGCTGCCAACCATACTATCATCACTATAGTGACTATTAAAAGTAATTCTGATGTCTTTATCTCATTACTGCTGCCTTCATTACTTAAACTACTGCTGCTACCATTACAACCACATTAACAAACTACTGCTATTACCACTGTTACCCACAATATGACTGTTATTATCATTATTCTTGTCAACTTCATCTTTTGGCAGTGCCTAGTTCACACTTATCTCTGTCTTTATAACCACCATCAACAAACAAACACACACAGTTGTATACACATGTATATACACACGAAAAATGCACACACATGCTCACACATACATACACACACAGACAGTCAGCCATGCACAAACATGCCAACATGCACACAAGCACACCCTCACATATGCACACATGTTAGTTAGCAAATGAGGTTCTACATTGTCACTTGACCTGTTAGAAAAGGCAACAAATTCTCCCTCAAATCTCACCCTTCTCTTTTTTAAGAAAATAAGGATGGATACAGTGGACAATATAGCTCTAGATACACTTGGCTTTGAAGAATCAGAAGAACACCTTTAATCACAGTCAACTCAGTCAGGGCTCACCTAGGCAACAACAACAGCAACATTGTCATGAGAGAATTCCACTGTAATTTTATGTTAGAGTCAGTCCTTTCAGTCTCAGCCACCAAACAACTTCTCCAAAGTAAAATTTAATGGCGAGACCCCCTTCGGTCATGACTGACCATGGGATTGCACCTAGAAAGGCACAAGTCGAGACCAGCAGTCGCCCATGCATACCGGCCTCCCCTCTCTATGCCACCAATGTTATCCAAGGGAAAGGCAAAGGCCGATACAGCTTGGCACCTGTGATGTTGCAACTCATTTCTACAGCTGAGTGAACTGGAGCAACGTGAAATAAAGTGTCTTGCTCAAGAACACAACACGCGGCCTGATCTGGGATTCGAACTCACAACCTCATGATCATAAGCTCTTTGCTCTAACCACTGAGCCATGCACCTTCACAAAATTTAATAATAACAACAATAATAATAATAATAATAATAATAATAATAATAATAATAATAATAATCCTTTCTATTGTAGGCACAAGGCCTGAAATTGGTGGGGAAGGGCCTAGTCGATTTCATTGACCCCAGTATTTCAGTGGTACTTAGTTTATCAACCCCAAAAAGATGAAAGGCAAAGTTGACCTCAGCGAAATTTGAATACAGAACGTAAAGATGGATGAAATGCCGCTTAACATTTTACCTGGCATAGTAAGAGCTCTGCCAGCTTACCACCATAATAATAATAATTCTGATTTTGGCACAAGGCCAGACATTTTGAGGGGAGGGGGAATCAATTACATTGACCCAAGTACTTAACTGGTACTTTATTTAATCAAGCCTGAAAGCAAAGTTGATCTTGGCAAAATTTGAACTCAGAATGTAAAGAGCCTGCTGAAATGCTACTTAGCATTTTGCTTGACATGCTAATGGTTCTGCTAGTTCACCAACTTAAGACCTAATTTGCCAATACATCCTGAAAAATGATAATAATGATAAAGATGAAAATGATGATTATAATGCTGCTGATGATGATAACAATAGTTTCAAACATTTTTAATAATAATAATAATAATAATAATAATAATAATAATAATAATAATAATAATAATAATGATAATGATAATAATAATAATAATGGTGGTGGTGGTGGTGCTAATGATGGTGAAGTAACAACCAAAACAGGAATAGCACAATTAACAGTCAGGATTTGGCAGGTTTAAAAGTTTTTTAGTAAGCCACAGGGTAATGTCTGCTTAATTAAGTATTTACCTGTAGCTCATTATCTATTGGGTTGGCCAAACAGGTGGAGTGATCAACAAACTGTCTTGCAGTGTAGAGCTGCAGACCTTTACAATCTTGTTCAAATCCCATCAAGTTTTGCTATTTTATTGAAGTAGGAGTGATTTCGTCCTTCAGAGGTTAATAAAATAGTATTTAGCCTTTCGTCCTTCCAGGGTTGGTAAAATCAAATACTGTTGTTGATATAATAGACTGTTCCCCTTCCCTCAAATTGTTGGCTTTGTGCCTGTGTATATGATGATGATGATGATGATGATGACAGCAACACCAGCACTACCACCACCACCACCACCGTCACCACAACAACAACAACAGCAGCAGCCAGTCTTAGCATTTGCACGTTGAACAAAATACTTAGCAGCATCTCTTCCAGTTCTTTACATTCTGAAAACAAATCCTGCCAAGATCAACTTTGCCTTTCATCCTTCCAGGGTTGATAAAATAAAGTACCAGTCAAGTACTGATGTTGATGTAATCAACATACCTTTCCTTTAAAATTGCTGGCCTTGTGCCAAAATTTGAAAGCATCATCATCATCATTATTATTATTAAGGTAGCAAGCAGGCAGAGTCGTTAGCACACCAGGCAAAGTGTTTAGTGACATTTTGTTCTCTGCTAGGTTCTGAGTTCAAATTCCACTAAAATCAACTTTACCTTTCATTCTTTTGGGGTTAATGAAATAAGTATGAGTTGAGTACTGGGGTTGATGTAATTGACTTACTTCCTTCCCAAAAATTTCAGGTCTTGTGCTTATAGTAGAAAGGATTATTATTATCATCATCATCATGTTCTTCATCATCATTACACCAGTGGCAAGCTAATTTAGCTAATAATTGTCGTCTTAGTCTTCCACAATCACCTCACCACTCTAGCGAGATCCTGATATTTCTTCATTTTTCCAATATCTTTGGTATCACATATCTTTTCTCCATTTGTCCAATATCTTATGTATCTGCTATCATAGGGGGACTGCAAAATCTATGATCTTAAACTGTTTATTTTGGTCTTCTTGCTTCTGTAGTATGGTCAGTCTTTATGGTAAAGTCTCACAAGATCTTCTAATTTTCATTCTCTATCACATCCTCTGATTCATGTTCATACCATTTTTATGTTATTTTGAAGCTACACACTTAGCTAACATCCCAATGTACTCTTTTCATGTACAGCACTCACTTAAAAGATGATTGATACTTTCATCTGCTTTCCTCTAGATTCTATATTTGCTGTCTGACTGAGTTTTGTCAATCTTCGCTTTTATCAGATTTGTTCTAAGGGCTTGTTCCTGAGCAGCTATAGTTAGCATTACTGTCTCATGTCAAGTTCTCATCTGTCAGCCAGAGCCAGCAATCTTTACTTCCAGCATTCTCAGTTTGTCACATGAATTGGCTATGTAGTTCCATTTCTTTCCATTTTCTTGTTCTCTTTGTATTCTCCTGTTTTAGTCACTTCTTGAGTATCTCTGGCTCCTTCATTTCTCCTTCTATTATCCTATTGTCTTGCAGCACTCCTAGATATTTGTACTCCTCATTATTCCACAGCTATCTAATGATGCTGTGTTGTAATTTTATGTCATTAGAGTTTACCTTCCAGCCTCTCTTCATAATTAGGACTGCACACTTATTTACCCCAAACTGCATACCAATATTTTTACTGAATATTCTCACTATCTGGATCAAAGACTCAAGGCCTGTCCCGTTAGCATGTTGGACAAAATGCTTTGTTGCATTTCTTCTGGCTCTTTCTGCCCTCAGTTCAAATTCTGCTGAGGTCAACTTTGCATTTCATCTTTTCAGGATCAATAAAATAAGGTACTGAGGTCGATGTAATCAGCTTTCCCTCCCCTCAAAATTGCTGACCTTGTGCTAGAGTTGGAAAGAACTATTATTATTATTATTATTATTATTATTAGCAACAGTAGCAGCAGTGGTGAACATAAGAGTATCATATGTCAAGGACTACTGACTTTTCTCCTCTGTTCCCATTGTCTTCTTTCTCTCTCATATTCCACACAATTTGCATGAAGTGCAGCATCACTACAAAGAAAGCAACTGCAGTTGCAAATAATTGCTTTTAATTTGTCAGACAACAGCTTGCTTCAATGATCCTAATGGCCACCAACATGCAATCAAGATCTTCATACATAAGGCAAGAGTAAATTATTGATGTATTTTGGCCATCTAGTCTAGATGAGACTGTTTTCTAAAGGTATAACTACAGTAATGACAATCATTATTATTATATTTTATTGCATTGATGATGGTGGTTGTGGTGGTGGCAGCAGTGATGATGATGAGGAGGAAGAGGAAAAGAATAGTGATGATGATGATGATGATGATGATGATGATGATGATGATGATGATGATGATGATGGGCGCTGTCTTTCTTTTATCTTTTACTTGTTTCAGTCATTGGACTATGGTCATGCTGGGGCACTGCCTTGAAGGGTTTTTAGTGGAACAAATTGACCCCAGTGCTTTATTTTTTCCTTTTCAAAGCCTGATAATTATTCTATCATATGCTTTTACCAAATCACTAAGTTACAGGTACATAAACAAACTAAGATCAGTTGTCAAGTGAGTCCTATTTTCATGTTCGTATCACCATGCATACATGCATACATACATACATACATACATACATACATACATACATACATACATATACACACACATAGGAGCATGTGTAGCTATGCAGTGAAGAAGTCTGCTTTGCAACTACATGGTCACAAGTTTGAGCTGACTACATTTCCATCTTCCACTTCCATAACAGATTTATTAGACCAGTGAGGTAGAATTTACACAACCATTGAATATGCTACAAAACAAAAAAAAAAAAAAACAAAAACAGTTTCTGTCTACCAAGTCTAAGATTGGCTTGAGGCTATTGTAGAAGAACTTTCAAGATGCCACATAGCAGGACTGAACAAAAAACCAAATGGTTGGGAATTCCTGCCTCAGGTCTGAATTTCGTTTGGAAGTTTTATTGCTCAAGAAGTTCTATATTTCTGTCCAACTTCCTTAGCCATGTTGATAAGTCACTCATTTTGCATTTCTGTACCTTCCAAAGTTTATCTAAAATTCAAATTTCTCCTGAAGCAAAGAACCTTGCTTCAATTTTATGAATAATAAAACCTTCACAAGTTCCAGTGAAGAAAGATAAATGGTGGACCTTAACTGACACATCGCTACATCTTAGACATTTTAATTTGGACAATGAACATCATTTCAGAATAGATCATTTCATTTAGAATGAACATACTTATCCAGAATATATCAAGTCTACTGAAGATGTCCAACAATCCAAAATGAATTATTTTTAGTTACTTTCATCTATTTCCGTTTGAGTTTTTGTTTTCCCACTATTTGAAGTACCAACTGACAGGCATTAGAGTTCTGAGATTCCTATCATGTTATTATTGATATTCTGTAAATAACAAAATACTGTTAGTTCTTAATCCTATTGAAATACACTGCCTTTAAATTTATGCAATTAATTTTGAAAATAATGAAGAATTTTGTAAAATGTTTGTCATTATTAAGAAGGCATTTAGAACATAACTTAACATGAAATTTTGATGGAAGGTTTAAATTTAGATCACTTTAATTCTTTTGTTACCATATATCTATTAAACTACACTGCTTTTGTTTCAATTAATTTTGAAAAATAATGAAGAATTTAGTAAAATAAGTTTGTCCTTAATACACAGGTGTTTGGAACATAAATTAGCACGAAATTTTGATGGAAGATTTTAATTTAGATCACTTCAAAATGGGCACTTTATATCACAGAACAAGGAGCAGTGTTGGGTAGGTAGGTTGATATCAAAAGGATTAAGGAAACAATTATTGCAAACAATATATTCTTGGCTTAGGTTTATTGTAATAAAATATGTATTACATACTTTATGGTGTCTACACAATATTACAATATATCTTGTTCAACAAATGACCACCAAGGGACTTTTGCAGCTATTTAACTCTTAGAAGTAGCTTTAGATTTTCAGATTGTACGAAAATTGAGACAAATTTTCTATTATAACTAAATTGTTTCCCCCCCCCCCCAACCTTTTCTATTATTTCTGAACAGCTCAGCTGAAAAACATTTGGTCATCTTAGTAATAACAATAACAATAATGGTAACATTATACATGACTGCAACATTACATCAATGATTTCATACATTGACAGTAAAAAAACAGATAATTAATATTCAATATAACGCCAAGGGACAGACAGAAAATATTAAATATTGCAGAAGTGAAAAAAATAATGGATCATTTTCCTCTGCAAAATGAAGGAATGCAAGCTCGTAAAATTAAAGCTTTAAAATTGGAACTATAAACAAAATAAAATAAAACGGTTAAATAAATAAAACTTTCAGTGGATAATTGAGTGTTAAGTTCCATTTCTGAACAGAGACCAACCTGCCATCATTATCTCCACCCAGCATATGATAGTGCTGATAGTCCTGGCAAAGGAGGTGTCAGTGGTGAATAGTTAGTTTGTGATGCCAGTTGCAGAAATGAAAGCTGTTTTAGTCAGCTGTATGACTGTTACTATGTAAACAATATGTGGGAGTGGAATGAGACATAAAGTACTCTTACTGGTATGTGTATGTACAGACATATATATATATTCTTTTATTCTTTTACTTGTTTCAGTCATTTTACTGCAGCCTTATAGGACTTTAGTCAAAGAAATTTATGCCAGGACTTATTCTTTGTCAGCTTATTGGTCTCTTTTGCCAGACCACTAAGTTACAGAGACATAAATACACCAGCAGCATTTGTCAAGCAACTGCAAGGGGACAAACACAGAGACACACACACATAAACATATATACATATATGATGATCTTCTTTCAGTTTCTGTCTACAAAATCCACTCTAAAGGCTTTGGTCAGTCTGAGGCTATAGCAGAAGACATTTGCCCAAGGTGGCCACACAGTAGGACTGAACATAGAACCTTGTGGCTGGGAATCAAGCTTCTTATCACACAGCCACGCCTGTGCCTATATATTTACACACACACACACACACACACACACACACACACACACACACACACACACATATATATATATATATATATATATATATATATATAAACATATGCATATGCACATACACATACAATGTGTCTGTGTGTGTGTTCTTTCTGGTGATTGGCATCATCATTGTCACCATCAGACAAATCTATTAAATCATTATGTAATGATATATAAACATGTCATTGTCACAACTGCCATCATCATCATCATCATCATCATCATCATTACCATTACCTCTACCACTACTAACAGCCTACAACATCATCATCACCACTACAGCCATCATCATAACCTAAAGAACTAAACATGAGACTTTCATGCTAGTTCATTCCAATACTAATTGCATTGATAATAATTAATTCTTTCTTTCATTGGCTTCAGCTATTAAACTGTGGTCAAGCTGGATACCACTTTCAAGGCTTTACTAGATACTAACAACTTCAACACATATTTCAGTCTGATACTAATTTTCTCAAACTCAATTTAGCATACTGCTAGGTTATGAGACATAGGGAGACATAATATAAATTCAACATAAGCTTTTCAAGTTAGTGAAAACACAGACACAAATACACACACACATGTGTATATATATATATATATATATATACATATATGTATATATATACACACACACACATATATACATATATATATATATATATATATATATATATATATATATATATATATATATATATATATATATATATATATATATATATATACATATCTACTGTATAAATGCAAGTGTATGTGGTTATGTATTGTGTTTAACTCCAAAAGGCTCTCAACCAGTGTGCCCTTCAGAAAAATAAATTTGATCTTCAAAATCTGCATCTCAGATTGAAGGTTGACTAAATAATAAAAAAACATAATTTGCCACAAGAAATAACTCAACTTATAGATTGACAACTCTCCCACTCTGTATCTATCACCATCAGTCTATCTTTTTCTGATAGCTTCCATACTCTTTATCACACACTCTCTCTCTCTCTCTCTCTCTCTCTCTCTATCTATCTATCTATCTATCTATCTATCTATCTATCGATGTATATATATATATATATATATATATATATATATATATATATATATATATATATATAAGTCAGTAAATAGTGGGGTTGTGTTAACCGCACGTGGAGAAATAATAGGAAAATGAAAAAAAGGCCAGAATGCTGAACTGGAAGCATAATTTAATAAAGATTTTTTCTAACCGGTTTTCATTGCGAAGAATAAATTATGCTTCCAGTTCAGCATTCTGGCTTTTTTCATTTTCCTATATATATATATATATATATATATATACATACATGTTAAATATATATTTTTTTACCAAAAAATTTGGTAAAAAATATAGTATCTGTTTACAATCTTAGCAAAAAACTCACAGTTGAGTTTTTGAATATATATCAACTTTAAATAGAGCTCAAAATTGATCCGTTGAAAATACTTTATTACAACAACAATAACAATAATAATAACAAATAAATAGACCTATGTACATTTCGATAGAACATCCAGAATGATTAATACATATCATGAAATATTATAAAATATTATAAAATATAGGATACTCCATCTCCTCAGGGTCCCATTATTATTGCTATCATCACCATCATTATTATTAGCAATACACATCCAATAAAAACAGAAATTTGAGATTTGAGTAAATTTATCGTTTGCTCATTCATTGCACATTTGGGATGGAAAGTTGTGTGCCATCTATTACTTTTTCATTCTGTTTTGTATATTTTCATGGGTCAACTATGAAAATTAGATTTGAATGGTTTCTGTTTTTATTGGATGTGTATTGCTAATAATAATGAGTATCCTATATTTTATAATATTTTATGATATGTATTAATCGTTCTGGATGTTCTATCGAAATGTACATAGGTCTATTTATTTGTTATTATTATTGTTATTGTTGTTGTAATAAAGTATTTTCAACGGATCAATTTTGAGCTCTATTTAAAGTTGATATATATATATATATATATATATATATATATATATATATATATATAGGGTGTGATGGATAAATTGTCGCCATTAAATCTTCTATTAATTTTGTGCATGCACCTTGTTTGTTTTTGATTTTGTCGACTCGAGCGAGATCGTTGCCAGTGCCCCTGGACTGGCTCTTGTGTGGGTGGCACATAAAATACACCATTTTGAGCGTGGCCGTTGC
>NC_142934.1:27660146-27685146 GCF_046866305.1 Octopus bimaculoides
TATGTGACCTGTATTTAGCTAGGAAACTTTCTGCAGAAAAATGAAAAGAAGAGCTGCATGTAAATTTTGTTTTTCCTTGAGAAATGCTGAGAAAGAGTAATTCAGTAATCCAGTATGGATGGTTAATAAGTAGTTAGTTGGGTAGAGAAGCAGTGGTTATATTATCTAGAAGAGACAGTCAAAAACCACCATCTTGGCATTGGGAAAAGCAATAATGCTTTCTAGACTTTATGGAGTTTTTAAGAAATGATGTTTAGCCTTGATTTAATGGCAGAAAGTTGAAGAGAAAAAAAGAGAGAAATGCCTTTCGTGGATAGGACACAAGTCTATCATAGGCAATGTTACAAGATGATTCAATACTTGTGTCTGACAATGAAAAAAACCAAGGTAATGTTGTATGAGAACCATGTTAGAGAATGCTCTATAACAAAAAAATATGCCAATAAAAAATTATAATATGAATACATTGTAATACTACCCAAAGGCTGTTGTTACACCCACATACACACTCACACACATGTGTATGTGCACATACTGATGCAGGCAAGCACATATTTGAAGCTGAAACTTCACAAATCTCAATCGTGAGTTTAAAATTTCTAATCCTCAAGTGATAATTTAATAGTATAAATACAAACACACAGATGCACACACACGCTCTCTCTCACTCTCTCACTCTCATCTCTCTCTCTCTCTCATATGCACACACACACACACACACAAAATAAATAACCATTGAATGTGAGAAATATATGTAAACAAAAGAATATGTTTTGATTGGCTTAGAGAATAATACATGGGTATATAGTACTTAAGTGCTATTATGCATTTTGAAATATTTCAACAGAGAATTTTTATTTATGGAATTAAAATGATGTCGACTCAGAATGAATACTTAGATGGAAACTTCTATGGAAATGGTGTATTGAGCTACTCAGATTACAAACATAACATCAAAGCTATAGCAGTAACAACTGCATCGTTTTAACGTCTGCTTTTTGATGCTTATATGGATAAAATTGAATTTTGTTGAGGCAGATGTTCCTTAACTGGATGCCCTTCCTGTCTCCAACCCTCACCTTGTTTCTGAGCAATATAATATTTCCCATGACCAGACACATTTTACATGGAAAACTAGAAACAAATAATTTGACTTGTATGACAGTGATGCTCATTTACAGCTATCATGTGGAGTTGAGACAAGCGCACATGAGCACACACACACACACACCCATACACACGTCTATTTGCTTGAGAAGCTGGTCATGTTTTTTGCACTTCCACAAAACTTGAAGAGCTAAGTCAGCCTGTTACTCAATATGTATGTGTGCATTCAGGATATTTGTCTTACTACCACATAGTCTTTCACTTTATACACAAGCATCATACAATCTGCTCATCATTCCAAAAAGAAAAGAAAATCTTCTGTTGCCAATAGTGGTAATGTCTCCCTGAATTTTTCTATTCTGGTCTTACTCTGACAACTTTGCTTTTGGAGCACCTACATCCACAGCAATTTAGGTCACCTAGATAACAAAAGCCATCAACAAATTCTGAAGAGTCCAAGACAGTATTTGTTTCACATGTACTCTTACTGTTAATTACTTTTACGCTTATGTACCTGACACATATGAAGTCTGTCGACTTATCTGTGATCCTACTGCACCTCTTGGGTGTCCATAGTTTACTCTGGGTACAATGTATGGAATTCCTGTGACTATCCCTCTGTATATCAACAAAAGCTACTTTTCCAACAGCAGTAAGGCCCCATTTTCTTTCTTGGTAACTAAAACTTGCTAGGTTTACTATATTTGCTAGGTTTACATTTTAGTGGTCATGATTCTAGATGTCACTTTCATGTTAGGAATTGTTTCTCTAAATCTTTGATCAATTTAGCTATGAGGTTATCAGCATACACTAGTCCCCCATGACAGCTGCTTTTAAACTTCTCTGATATAGCCTAAAGGGTTATAATAAACAGAAAACAGATGAGATCTGAATCCCAATGAATACCAGCCTGTATGCTAAACTCCTTGCTGATTTAATTGCTAACTCATTTACTTGATAGCACCAATGAACATGGCACTAGGATTCTCATGAGTCATTCATCTATCTTTACTTTTCTTAGTGACCATCAGACAACAAAGCATACAACCCATCAATAGCCTGTAGGTATTCAAACCCTAACCACAAGATATTCATTTAGGGATCATGAGTAAGCCACTGCAGTCTCACATGATTGATCTAAATGAATCAACCAATCTACATGAAGCTGTTGTGTGACAGAGCTCCTCAAATGATCTAATATCCACTCCCGTTTCATTGTATGAAAAAAACACTTGGCATCTACCTCATCCAGATAGCCTCAGCAGATCACAGTGACTATATAACTTTAGAAGACCTCTAAGATCAAACAGCCTAGAACATTCATGCAGATCACCTTGGGCACTCACAGAAAGCAGACTGCTAAGACCAGATGACTTCAGGCACTTGGACAGATCACATCAAGCAAGAAATGACATTGGACACCCATGATATACCACAGCTGGTTCTCTCCTCCCAGTCGGCTGCTGATGAAATAACCACTGACCGGGAGGAGAGAACTGCACTGTGTCTGTAGAAGGCTAGCAGTGGTACATCATGTGTGTCCAAAGTATTTTATTTGAGGCTGTCTGGTTTCAGTGGCCTGCCAAGGCTGTCTGACTCTTAGGTGCCAAAGAGATTTATAAGGTGAAAAGGGGGTAAATTTTACATTATCCAAAAAGCCATATCATATCACAGCTTCAAACTGATTGGTTAATTTATAGATCACGTTAGTTGGTGGTGGATCACTTGTGATCCCTAGCTGAATATCTTACAGTTGAAGTTTGAATCTCTGCAGGGCTTTCCCAAGTCCAAAAACGTATGTAGAGCAGCTCACTCTTAACTAAGTTGTCTCACAAGGAAGAAGTCCTCTATGGTGCCCCATTTTGGCATAAGCCCAAAATGCATCTCTTCTAATTCGCTTCCTAATCAGTTGTGTTATAATTCTTTCATTAACTTTTATAAATTGGTCCATCAAATTTATGTAATTTTGTAGTTGTTTCTTTCATGAACATCTCCTTTGCTTTAAACAGTTGATGACTATACTGCAACACTAGTTTTTTAGTGACAGCTCCCTGAACTACCTGTTTAATAACACATGACCAACTTTGCAAGATATTTAAGTATCTTAATGATTTCACTGCTTTTATATCTCTAATCATGATTTCACCCATATGGCTGTCAACTTCAATATTTGGTCCTTCTGTTGGGTCTACATTGTGTAGGCACACTACCTCCCATGCATTTCTCCGCATTTGACACCATCTCTGAATTGCATTTCAGTGCATCAGTGCACAATTCTCCCCAAACAACATCATGGTTCACTCTAGTCTTTGCCTTGTAATCTAACATATCGTGAAACATGTGCATACTTCTCTATGTAAGAAATATATACAGACATATATGTTACTGTACACCCCATACACACACACACACACACATATATATATATATATATATATATATATATATATATATATATATATAATAGATAGTTACAGACACACACACTCATATTATACATACACATGTAAAATGTATGTTCATATGTGAGTGCATGTGTATGTGTACCATCTATGAAAACCATCCACTAGACAAGTATAATCATTGTTGAAGCTTAGTAAAATTTCCTTTTATTTTTGTTTATTTTTTCTCCAGTATCTGTACAGGAGCTACTCTCACATCCTTCTAATTGTAAACTTCACAACAATGATGACACGTGTTACGACTTGCATAACATTTTCATTGCACCTGACACATGACACACAAAGTGTTTTGTTCCAATATCGTGTCAGCATTATAAAGTTTAAAATGGAGTGAGACCCGATTTATTTTTACACACCTTACTACATTCCATATACATGAAAGTCCCTGTTTGTGTACATTGATCACTATGTAACCTATGATGAGTCTCACCATTCAGCCACTTTAACTCTTTTAATACTAAACTACCTGAAACCATCCTTGGTTTTATGATACAGGCTTCCTGTTTTAAAGGGAGCTAAATTAAAACCTATTATTAAAGTTTCATATTAATTTGTGTTCCAATCAACAGCTTAATAATGACAAAGTTATTTTACTATACTCATTATCATTTTCAAAATCAATTGAAAGAAAACTGTATTTCAACAGAAATATAACAAAAGGGTTAATAACTTCAAAGGCTAGCTTATGGAAAACAAAAGTGATTACATACTTCACAATTGTAATGAAATTATCCTTCATTATTTTCTTCTTTCTGATATTCAACTTATCTCATGCTGTGACTTTGGATCCTCAAATGAAAAACTAATCCAAAGCTATTATGTTTCTCCAATTTGCTCTATTACAAGCTGTTGTTTTAGATATTGATGGCAGGCAGTGAAGTACAAACACAATCCTTATAATATATCTTAGGCTTTTGTTGTGGACATTTACTTTAGCAATCCAAGAGATGAGAGACAGAGGAAATCCAATGGCAAGTGGCTTTGCTCAGAAGTTTTCATAACAGACATGGTTTGTGTGTTGCATGATATGGATTGAGTCATCCTATGATGATTCAATAGTTGGAGAAGCAGGGATGATTTGGTAGAGGCTGTATTTGGTGGAGGTGAAAGAGAGATCAAGGGCATTTGGAGTATCTGTGTCATTCATAAATAAGGGTAGGGTAGTGTGTGTGTGTGTGTGTGTGTGTGTGTGTGTGTGTGTGTGTGTTTCATTTACTTTTGTTTCATGAGATGTTTTTTTTTTCAAAGTTGTTTAAATGCTGCTCCATATTTAACAAGTAAACCAATTTTTCTTGACCTAGATGTGGCAACATCTTGGTGGGATCTTAAGCCCATAGTTGGGTAGCAAACACCAAGGGAGTAGTGTGTGTTTAGAAGGCTCATGTTTTTCTCAGAAATAAAATATTTAAACCAAGTATCTCTATATTTCAAACACATTTTCAAGAAAGAAAGTATCTATGAAGAGATTAAACATGAGTAGGACATTATGTTATCAGTGAACACACACATGACTGATGATGCCCCAAAGTCCAATATAATTTCATTATATAAGTCCTTTCCATATAAATTTAGGGGGCCATCAGTCATGCAAATATCTCAAAAAGAGAGTACATATAGGATAGGCTAGTATAAAAAACCACTGCACAACATAAGTATCTGACTAATTTCAGTCATTGGACTGCAGCCTTGCTGAAGTACTGCCCTGAAGAATTTTAGTTGAAGAAATCAGCCCCAGTACTTATCTTTTTAAAGCCTGGCACTTATTCTATCAGCTTCATTTGCTGAACCACTAAGTTACAGGTGCATAAACACATACCAATACCAGTTGTCAAGCAATGGTGGAAAACAAACACATACACAAAGACACACACACATAATATATATATATATGTATATATACAGTGCGCTTTTTTCTGTTTCTATCTACCAAATCTACTCAGAAGGATTTGGTCAATCGAAGGCTATAGTAGAAGATACTTGCCCACAGTGTCATGCTGTTGGACTGAACCTGGAGGGAGTCATGTGGTTGAAATGTAAACTTCTTACTACAGTCACACTTGCACCTATATATATATATATATATATATATATATATATATATATATATATATATATAGTTTCCTTGCTTCAGTCATTAGACTGTAGTCATATATATATATATATATATATATATATATATATATTCATTAAATGATATTTATGTCTCACTGAATTCAGAGCTGTTTTGCTGATCCTACCAACAAGTAAACAGTACACTCTGTGTCTGTGCGTGTGTGTGTGTGTGAGTGTGTGTGTGTGTGTGTGTGGAAACCATAATCATATCTGTTAGGCAGCTGAAAAAGAGATGTATATGTTTGATGTGTTTTTTGTGTGTCTTGTTAACTGTGAACCTTTTGTGTCTTGTGTTCCCATGAATCTAATTGTCTTTCATTGAAATTCCAGTTCTTGCAGGGTTAACCTTGTTTAGAGAGTTCTTGGTTTCTTGATTACAGTGGTGTTGTATATGTTACACCATACATTGGTAATGTGTGATTGTCCTTCATTGGGATTCTATTTATAGTAAGATTATAATTGTTCAGAGATTTCTAGTTTATGATGGGTTTGTTTGCATGTGTGTGTGTGTGTGCGCGTACGTGTGTGTGTGAAGTATTAATTATTTGCAATGGAAGCAATATAAATACCAGAAGGTAATCTCTATATTCAACTAAACATGGATGTCTTGTTAGAACACCAAATTCTGTGATATTTGTCTTGAATGATCTTGTATAGGTGCTTGGTGCATAAAAACCACATACATAGTTCAAAGCAGATGTAATTCATCTGTCATGGGTGCTGGATTTCCCATATCACATGATTTCATTCTACTGGAAATCATCAGTGGGAAGCAGTCAGTTACTGCATGTTAGTCAAATCTCGCTGCAACAATATCTAGAATACCAGCATCTTTTCAGGCACTGATGTCACAAATAGTAAGCAGGCTTATTAAAAATTAATTGTTAGCAACGGAAGTAGTATTAATACTAAAAGATAATCTTTATATCCAACTTAATATGGATGCCCTGTTAGAACACTAGACACTGCATTATTAGCCTTGAGAGATCCTCTCACATAGATGCTTGGTGCATAAAAGCACACAGACCATGGATGACATCTGTCATGGGCACTGGAATTTCCATATTGCATGATTTCATTCTATTGGAAATCATCTTCTGGTGCCCATGACAGATAATTATCACCTACTATGATCTATGTGTGTACTTTTATTCACCAAGTTCCTATATAAGAGGATTGTCACTAGGCTAGTAACACAGTCTTTAATGTTCTCACAAGACATCCATGTTAAGTTGGATATAAAGATAACCTTTTGGCATTAATACTGCTTCCATCATTAACAGTTAATTTTTAATAAGCCTGCTGGCTATTTGCAACATCAGATGCTGATATTCTATATATCATAGCAGTAAGATTTGACTGGCAAGCAGTGGCTGGAGGCTTCACACAGAGGGCTTAATATTCATGAGACATCAAACAGAACAAACTGAATAGCCTTCTTAGGCCATTTGATGTTGGGGAAAATACTTTTATGTGATGTTTTACAAATATTCCATTACAAGTGAAGATCTTTAAATTGGGTCGATCCTTAGATTACCCATATAAGCAAGTTTTCCCATGTTGCTTTTGAGTTTCTTATTGTATCCCTTGTTCACTGTAAGAACAGTACCCAGTGGTCGTTTTTCATATTAAGTGATGAAGAAGAAAAATATTTGTTAGGGAGTTCCAGAAAGATTCCATTCTGTGAAAGAAGGTTTCAAAACTAGTATTTAGTAAGGAAGTCTTGAATGAGTGACCCTTTGCATTGTTGAGTTACAGGAAATAAAGAAATAGGTATATCTTAATTGATGCTTGGCTCTACATGGTATACAGTCAGCCAGAGGAGCAGAAGTCATAACATGATAGACATGTGGTCACAAAATATTAGAGAATGAAGGCAGAGTTTTCAATCACGTATTGTTATTACCTCCACCAAGGAAGGAGATTATGTTTTCATTGGTGTTGGTTTGTCTGTCTGTGTGCAAAATAACTCAAAAACTTGTGAACGGTATTTGATGAAACTTGCAGGAAAAGTTGATAATGACACAAGGAACAGGTGATTAATGTTTTGTAGTGATCCGTGAATTTTTATGGATTCTTGATGGATCTTTCATTTGTTATATTTACTTTACATGAAGTATTAGTTACGTTCTTTGATTATCTCCCTCGAAAACACATCGTTTCCATGTAACTTATGGCGGTGTTGCTGTTTAGAGACAGTGTTGATGATGATGATGGTCAAGATAAGTATGGAAGGAGGAAAAAATAGTATCGGTGGTTATAATGGCGACAGGAGCTGTGTGATGTGTGATGCTGAGGTGATGGTGGTAATAGTAGTGTTGATGATAGTGTTAGTTGTGTGATGGTGGTATTGTAGTGGTTATAATGGTGGTGAAAGTGACTGTCAAAGTAACTGTCATGATAACATTGATGGCAGTGTATATAGTTGAAGTGGAAGCAAGGACAATGCTGCTGATGATGCTGGTGGTTGTGAACTGCTTCAGATGATTCCTGTTTTTAAAGGGTTTTTTTTCTTAAAATCATATGGCTGTGTTATTTTTTTTTTTTACCCCCGCCAAGGAGGTGATGTTTTTGTCAGCGTTGGTTTGGGAAATTGGGTGATTTTCAGCATGTGTGTATATGGGTGGAAAGGAGCTGCTTGGCGGAGGTCTGCACTCTCCGAGTGCTTTTCGAGTTGTTTTTGTTGTTTCTCTTTTTATTATTATCAAGACTGTTTGGCTAGGATGTTCATGGGTAGAAACCCTAAAAAGAAGAATTTGTCTTAATTTATTTATGAGAAATTTATTGCTTCACATAGTATTCCCAACAAAAAGTCAATATTTTTATTCACACGCATGCTTGCATGCACACACATACTCACTGATGCACCATTATCAGATGTAACATACAGATATTGCAATCTGTTTGCTGAACTCATGACTATTTATCTCAAAGAGAACTAGAGTGCGTTTATTGAACAAGACACTCAACCTTACCAGCCTGCTTGATATTAATTAGTTGTACACACCACCTTCACACCTTCACATATGCTAATGCATCTTTGTATAATAGGCAATATAAACGTTGGTCGATTGAGTTCTCCAGCCACATTTTACATAGTATATAGAAAGTGATATAGGGTAAAAGAGAGACACAAAGAGAGTTGACATAAGAGGTGCACAATGAGTGCACATACAAAGCTTGGTAACAGGCAATGAGTAAAGGGATGCTACACTCATGCACACATGGTGAGGGAGAAATAAAATCATGCAGACAGAGTAAGCAGAGACAGAATAAATGAGAGGGTAGTTATGAGAGGCGTTATACAACTGAGAAATTTGATATATTTAATTTTATTTAAAAATAATATGCATTTTTGCTTTTGAAAATTAGCACTCATTTCAGCCTGTTGTAATGAGCACCAAGAAATTTGACAAAAGTTAAATGACACTTCTTGTGTGTATGCTATATTTCTTAATATTACATATGATGACAAAAGTATACTTCTAAAGTTACACATCACTCCGTCGCTTACTACATCGAGGGTTCCAGTTGATCTGATCGACAGAACAGCCTGCTCGTGAAATTAACGTGCAAGTGGCTGAGCATTCCACAGACACGTGTACCCTTAACGTAGTTCTTGGAGATATTCAGCGTGACACAGTGTGACAAGGTTGACCCTTTGAATTACAGGCACAACAGAAACAGGAAGAAAGAGTGAGAGAAAGTTGTGGTGAAAGAGTACAGCAGGGTTCGCCACCATCCCCTGCCAGAGCCTCATGGAGCTTTTAGGTGTTTTCGCTCAATAAACACTCAATGCCCAGTCTGGGAATCGAAACCATGATCCTATGACCGTGAGTCCACTGACCTAACCACTGGGCTATTGCGCCTCCCTAAAGTTACACATCATATTACAGATAAAACTCTAGTTCAGAAATAATGCACACATGCACAAAAAGACATACCATACAAAGATGCACATCCTTACTATCCATGAGGGAATCTCTATATTGTAGCTCGACCTACAAGAAATAGCAGTCAAATCTCCCTTAAAACACACCCTAGCATTTTAAAATAGGAAAATGATACACTAGATAATGTAATTCTATATAACCATAAAAAAAGGACAGGAAGGTCTGGGCTGAAATGCTGTTGATATGGGTTTACCTACCCAGAGAAGGTTTAGGACTAAGGAACAAAAGGATGCCAAGTGTATATGCAACACTCACATCTATTTTATTGAATCTACAACAACACTTGATGCACACAACTAATGTACAGTTGCACGCACCAAGTTGCATCCTATAATTTACACATCTGCCCTGCATGCACATGCTCACATACATCCGTATTTGCTTCATCAGCTATAAACAGTAGCTGAATCTTCCTGAGGTTACACTCGTTTTAGAAAAGAATTAGTTGGTTAATTGTGGTCCTGGATTCCTTTGCTCATAGAAAAAAGAGATGGTTATGACTTGAATGCCTTTGATCACTGCTTTGATGTAGAGCTAAATAATAACCTCTACTGCACATTAGCATCCATCAACATCCTACATCTCATATACCTTCAGATACACACATATAGGTGTAGATATGTGGGTGAGAAGCTTGTTTCCCAATCATGTGGTCTTTGATTCAGTCCCACTACATGGAGCCAAGGGCGAGTGTCTTCTACTATAGCCCCAAGCAAACACAAGCCTTATGAGTGGATTTGGTAGGTGGAAACTGAAAGAAGCCCATTGTGGATATATACATACACATATATAGAGAGAGGGGGGAAGAGATGAAGAGATTGCATGTATGTCTTTTTGTCTGTGCAGTATATTTCCCCAGCCCCACTTGACAACTGATGTTGGTTTATCCTCATCCCTGTAATTTGATAGTCCAACAAAAAGATGCCAACAGAATAAGAACCAGGTTTAAAACAAAAGATAAGTACAGGAGTCAGTTCAACTAAACTTTTCAGTATGGCTGTTGTCCAATGACTGAAACAAGTACAACACACACAAACAAACACACACATATGAGAAGACTCAGCAAGCCAAGTGAGATCAAAGCCATGGCCAATGCCAGTCTCATAACCAAGTTGTTTAAAAGTACTCTTCAATCATCAGGCAATATGTTGTGCTTGAGAAGACCCATTGAGTCAAGTGAAATCATTGTTGTGGCCGATGCCAGTGCTGCCTGACTGGCACATAAAAAGTACCATTCAAGCATGGCTGATGCCAGTGCTGGTGGCATGTAAGTAACACCATTCGAGCGTGGTCAATGCCAGTGTTGCCTCACTGGTTCCCATACTACTGGCATGTAAAAAGCACCATTCGAGTGTGGTCAGTCCAGTACCACCTGACTAGCTCCTGTGCTGGTGGCACATAAAAAGCACCATTCGAGTGTGGTTGATGCCAGTGCTGCCTGACTGGCCCCCGTGCTGTTGGCATGTATAAAGCACCCAGTATGCTCTCGGAGTGGTTGGCATTAGGAAGGGCATCAAGCTGTAGAAACCTTGACAGAACAGACTGGAGTCTGGTACAGACTCCAAGCTTGCGAGTACTTTCTCGCCAACCTCTCTCACCAACCTCCAACAATCTCTCCCTCCTCCAGCTGACAGTTTTTTCTACTGTTTCGTGACGGAAAATACACCTTTTGTAGCAGTTATAACAAAATTGCTTTCTTATATCAAAGTAATAAGGCGTTTCATTAGAACATCTTTACACCTGGGAATTACCGGGTACACCAGCTAGTATATATATATACATATATATATATATATATATATATATATATATATATATATATGGAATCGTTGGCAATTTTCTTCCTCTGTCTTCCCTTTTATTGGACTTTCCTCTGTTTCCTAAGAAGAGCGTCGGCTCGAAACGTTAAACCATCTTTCTTTCCTTTCCTGAGCGTCTACGAATACATTACATGTACCACGTCCTCGCGTTGTTGTTTCTTTGTGTAAGTTCTTTTTGGATTTATATATATATATATATATATGTATAGCGAGTGTTTGTGTGTGTGCATAAATATATGTATGTATGTATCATTTACGCATGGCATGCGTACTATACAGACATTGAGCAAATACTACCGCGCTTGTATTTCTTTCACGAACGCCTCCACATTCCTTGCATCATCTAGAAATTGTGTCATGGAGGATGAGGGGCAATTAGCGATGTTACTACGAACTTGTTTATGTGACCAAACTGAATACGTGTAAGTGTATAATGACGTATGCATGTCCACATATGTGAGTGAGGCAGAGGGACACGTACTGGACACAAGGCAGGCATATATGTATGTATATATATATATATATATATATATATATATATATAAAAGAGAGAGAGAGGAACATATGTACGTACATAAATATCTTTGTCAATAAGTTTAAGAGTGCATGTGTGTGTGTGAGTGAGTGCTTGCGTGTGTATGTTTGTATGTATGTATGTTTGTGTGTGCATTGTGAACTTGTACTCGTCTTACCTTTGGTCAAAACTGGACTCTTAAGTGTTGGGTTATTATGGTAGTGAAAAGAAAAAGGAAACCTTTAAGTTACGTGTTCTTGTTGCTACTTGATTTATTTAGGTCAAACTGTGTGGGAGTGTCTGTGAGTGAATGAGTGAGAGAGAGTGAGAGGGAGAGAGATAATAAGAGAGAGAGAGAGAATAACAAAGAGAAAAAGAGAGATGGGTGACCTCATTCAACTCACTTCATTTCTGGCTGCCTTTTCCTCTCAAGCAGCTGCTCTTGTGCACTTTTAAATTCAGTGTAGATAATTTTTCGTTGTCTGTTTACAATAAATCTTAACATTGTTCTTGTTTATTGTTGTTTTTAAATGTTAAGCAAAACAGTTTGTTTACTCTTCATTTCAAATTTAAAATGAACTGACATAATTTTGGTAGCTATTAATAAATAAATACATAGGCTATACATAAATATAAACTCACCAACATTCCTTTGCATTGATGGCACGTGTGTGTTGGACGAGCGATGCTCACCCAATTTGAGACGTTTCGTTTTCTTCTGTAGTATCATAATCTTGCCGTCGTTTATTTGCGAATCTAATAATGATCATAATTCTAAACGGTGGTGCCCCAGCATGACCGCAGCTTTAAAGCTGAAACAATTTAAATATATAATTTCGACACAAGACCAGCAATTTTAGCTAAGGAGTAAGTCGATTACAATGACCCCCACCCCACGACGCTCAACTTGCACTTATTTTATCGATTCCTAAAGTATGAAAGGCAAAGTCTTGCTTACCAACCACATGGTTCCGGGTTCAGTCCCACTGCGTGGCATCTTGGCCAAGTGTCTTCTACTATAGCCTCGGGCCGACCAAAGCCTTGTGAGTGGATTTGGTAGACGGAAACTGAAAGAAGCCCGTCGTATATATGTATATATATATATGTATGTGTGTATGTGTTTGTGTGTTTGTGTTTGTCCCCCCCAACATCGCTTGACAACCGATGCTAGTGTGTTTATGTCCCCGTAACTTAGCGGTTCGGCACAAAGAGACCGATAAAATAAGTACTAGGCTTCTAAAGAATAAGTCCTGGAGTCGATTTGCTCGACTAAAGGTGGTGCTCCAGCATGGCCACAATCAAAAGACTGAAACAAGTAAAAGAGTAATCGAAAGGAAATGCCGCTAAGCATTTTGTTCAATGCGCTAACGACTCAGCAGGCTTGCCTTTTAATAATCCTCTCGACTCTGGAGAGTGGAATAGACGATTACATTAACCTGAGCGCACAGCTTATACTTATTTCATTGACTCCACAGGGATGAAAGACAAAGTCGATCTCAGCGGAATTTGAACTTTTAACGTAAAGACGGGCGAAATGTCGATAAGTATTTTGCCCGGCGTGTTGACGATTCTACCAGGTCACTGCCTTAATAATAATAGTTTCAAACTTTGACATAAGGAGAGTAATTTTAGGGAGAGGGTAAAGTCGATTACATTCAACCCAATGCTTGACTGGTACTTATTTTATCGATTCCGATAGGATGAAAGGCCAAGTCAATCGCAGCGGCACTTACACACAAAGATTACATCATATTATAAGGAGTATTATTTATAAAAATAACTAAAAATTGTGTATGTTCGAAATATTTTTTCGAGTAAGAAACAACCACAAATGGAAATTTCCACCAAGTGCTCGGAAAATTTCCTTGAAAGAAAACAAATGAATGTACAGCTGTTGCGAAAACTGACGTGTTAACTTTGACAAGACAAACCGAATGTATTAATTAGTCAGGGGTTGCTAACCTTTTGTGCATTCAGTTTAGCCCCTGACAACTTTATGAAAGTAAATATACTCCCACTCCGTTGTGTTCAGTAATTAGAGTTTACATTAGAACCATTAATAAAACTACTGTCAAACAGGAAATTATAAATAACTATCTTCTTAAACATTATTATTTTTAAGTTCAAATAATTGAAATAGCAACATTACAAAGTAATCTCACTTATTTGTGCATTGGATGAACAGATATGAAAAACAAAATCTTGATGAAACTATTCTATTAGCAACACCGTGAAGGAGATTGTGGCCCTGTGGGTAGGGTAGTCGGTTCTCGATCATAATGTGGTTTCAGTTCTTGAACTGGGTAGCGTGTTATGCCCTTGGATACAGCACTTTTTAAAGTGGGGGTTTAAGTCATTAATTCGTCGTTGGTAGTACACAATATTAGGTAGGCTGTATGTGAAAACGGAAATGATCATACTAATATTTTCCAATGTGCAATAATTATTTGAATAAAGCAGTAGGTAGCGAATGTAAAAGTTACAAGTCATTTATAAGCAAATCACTCATGGTTATTAAAGACAGAATAAGTGAGAACACGTTATCACAAAACAGAGCTCTTTGTAGCACCCGATGTTGTAAGTGGGAGTTTAATATCCTACCTTTTTATAACATTTAGTCAAGCTTCTAGAACCTTGAACTAAACAATTTAGCGGAAAATTTCACAAAACTTACTTTCAAGTCTACTGCTTATTTAGTAACACGCTAGATGATCTGATTGGTTGAACCATGTTCATGTAGGTGTTGATGCCTCTTATGATAATATATTCAGGCCGTGATCCTAAATTGAAGGTATCGAGTGAACTGGTCCAGAACTTGACAGAATCCTTCACATTGTTCCACTTTAGCCAGCCGTTAATGAGTACTAGCTGGGTACTGATGCATCCATCTCTCTCTTTCTCCCTCTCTCTCCTCCTCATCTTCTTCCAGCTGTCTCTTCCTGGATGTGCCATTGCAAGAGTGGAGGAGTCGATAGGGTGATCGTGACAGCATAGACACTGAAAATAATTAGCGAAAGCATGGTACTTAATAAGCTGTATTCGTTTGGCTGATTTATAAGTAGTTAAGAAGTTCAAAATACAGATCGTTTAATCCAATGCGATAAAAAAAATCAGAAAAATGGGATTCTTTTTGTTTTTATCACTTCAAATTTTCTTCTCAACTCTACACGGTATATATATATATTTTAACATGTACAATTTTACAGTCAGTAAATTTACTGCTAGTGTTGTCGAAATTTAACCAGTTTGAGATAAATTTATCCCAATTTGGAAACCATTGTTATGACTAAATTAGTTTAGATAAAAAATGTCACGTTCTCAATGTGAAATCTGTTGTGTGCCGTACGAAACTGTAGTAACACCGTATTTAAATAAAGCATCTTTGGCAGTAATAAAAGCTGTTTAATGAAATGTAAAGGGCTGGAGGCGGACACGATGGGTAATATTTACTGAATTTTTTACCTTGAAAAACAAAAGATCTTTTTCATAAATGTTCACTACCTTATGAAAACTATATCAGCTAAGCAAATGACCTTCTCTAAATACATCAAATATATCATAATCTGAATGCTACTTCAGAAAATACTCTTTGAGCATATAAAATACATTCTCCTTAAGCATATAAAAGACAAATTTAGCTGGGGCAAAATGCGTAAGACAATTACTTCTCCTTTCAGATGACGTGTGTTCATAAACTCCCGATTCAGTGACAAACTAAACTTTGGGACACCAATATTTCGACCTTGTTGTGTGTTTCTTCAGTCGAAGCTATCTTGGACCAATGAACTTAACAAGAATTTTGGCTCTTGTTTATAGGAATCAGGAAAAACAAAAAAACACAATTATTTGTAGATGTCTGCCAAACCGAAAATAAATCCTTACGTTCACAAAAAGCAGCGAGTATCAAATCAATTATATCAATATTCATTCATAATATGGTATAGCAGATTCGAACGTGAAGATGCTAATCCCTGTTACATTTCGTTATTAGCGAACTTATTTGTATTACAGTGTGTGTGTGTGTGTGTGCAAACGAAAGCGAATGGTGTAGCCCATTTTCTTCGCGAACTACTTGCTTATATAAAAATATCTCTCATTGTATTAGTTTTAATATTATCGTGTTAATATTTTTGATAGTTCTATCAAACCAATCATTCATCATTATGGCTTATATTTCATAGTTATCGCAGTGGGATACTGACATAAACCAGATATAACATTGTTTACAGCTGATAGTATGACGGTTTCACTGAAGGTTGATTGTTAGGATGGCGGACTGATGCAACTTGGCTGGTTGGTTGGTGTCGAGACCCGGTTGGCTTATTTAGGGTTTACTTGGTTGGGATTACTTGGCTGTTTGTTTAGGGATTAATAGGTTATTTGTTTAGGGGCTCACCGTTTGGCTTCTTTAGGCGTCGCGCAGTTCGTTCAGGGGTCACCTGACTGTTTCTTTAGGGGGTTACCTAGTTTGTTTGACTGCTTTTTTTTTTATAGCTTAATCAAATGATGAAAAACTGTGATCCTGATTTTTTTTCTGGGCGTCTGAGACTGGCAGGGAAGAAAAATGGGGGAAAGTGATGATTCAAAAGTTACTACAATAAGTTGCGTATCAAACCATTGAGTTATTCTTAGAGAGGAGGCCTGAACCGAAAATTAGAATCTGCTAAACATATTTAAATTTAGGTCTGCTGTCCACGAACAGGCAGAATCCATCTGACAGGCTTCCACATAGTTTCCGACTAAGCAGTTTGAGATAACTAAAGGACACAAGACACTTGCCGATGAAGCTGCACATTGGGCTCGAACCCGCTAACAAACTGCTGCAATTTTAACCACAGAAGATCTGAGAACTTGCTGCGTATTTGGCTGAATGAGGCTAGCTATTGTTGTTGTTTTAGTTGCAGGTGAACTACAATCAAGCAGAACTGAGACCAAGGCGCACTTGCTATGACCGTTGTTTGACTGAGGTTGTGTTGATGGTGGTTTAGTCGAAGGATAACCTGATAATCAGGAATTGAGTGCTGGTTATTTATAAATTTCGTTATTATTCCTAAATTGGATGTTAAATCTGAAGCATTCAATGCGCAATACACATACAGACAAACACACACACACAAACCATACCTGTCACTCGCAAGCAAGTATGACTTGCTAGCATGTACCGTGTTTCACTAATTGCTTTAGGTACCTGTTTAGTTGTGAGCGGGCAAAGATACTAATCGTAGAGTTCCAGGGAATTCCCCTTTACCTATGCAAACAGAAATTACGGTTCAAAGCGAATATCAATCCCATTAGTTTCAATGGAGAACAACCTTTCGTAAGCTTTGTGGACAACATCTTCCTCCCGACAAAAACTTTAAATGTAATGTTTTACACACACACGCACACACACATAATTATCATCATTTAACGTCCTTTTTTATTCATGCCACCTCCCTTTATTGATTTTTGTTTTTCGTACAATTTAATATTTTTTGTGCTTGGCATCTGTTTTCAGGAACTCTGTTTTTTTTTCCTCTCACTTGTTCGCCTGGGTTCAATCACCTGTAGTGGCGTTGCTACTTGGAACGTAACGTACAACCATTCCATCGGTTACTCCGACTCCTTTGGTTCACTTTCCGTGAATCGTTTTTTTCAGTTGGTTTCTGTGTCTCTTTTGTATACTTTTTCTACTTTTTTTTTACCCAATACATCATTTTACCTTTGCATTTGGTAATTACGTCATCTTTCCAACTTTGCTTTCCATTCTTGTATGCCCTCATGTATACCTTTTCACCAACTTTAAAGAATGTTGTTATGTCTTCCCTGGCACTTTTTCTTTTCTTGCCAGGTAGCAATTTATCAAAGACTGATTTTAATTTTCTTGCAAATATCGGCTCCGCTGATGATCTACCTTCTGATGTATTCGGATTTGGTGATACGCGGTACACTCTTAAAAATTGTTGTAGAGCCACCTCATCCGTGACTTCCTTATTCGATTTTCTAAGGGCTCTTTCGAAAGTATCTGCTCGACCACTAGATCTGGGATGGTATGGCTTCGTAGTTCCATGTTCTACCGCGAACGTTTCACAAAACTTTTAAAATTCGCTTGACACAAATTGCGTTCCATTGTCAGATACTATCTTATCACAGTTGAGGAGGTTGGTTTTTTTCACACTTACAAATTTCAGGTCATTTCGAGAAACTATCAAATACCCCTAAGTAGTAAGAACCTTTATAGGACCAGCGAAATCGAAGTATAGTCTCGACCACGGAACATCTACTTCTGAACAATGTTTACTTTTTATCGTGGGCAATTTTTCATTTCGTTTTGTTTCAATCTCCCAGCCGCATTCGAACCCTCGACTGAACAAACTATATATTTCCACACAAAACACTTATGAGCGTATTCCATACTTCGAATAGTTCCATCCACTCTGTACCGAATAGATTAAGTGAATCTTTGGATCTTTTTTAAAACGGGGGCCACATTTTTCATTAACGAAACAGTTTGAAACTTGGAACACTGGTAGAATGTGTCATATAAAACATCTTTTTCTCTTAGTCTTCTTAAAAAAATAAGAAATCCCTAAGTTATTCCATGTTAAAGTTGTCGTATTTCTGTAATTTCAACCAATCACTGACGTCCATTCAGCCGATATACATTAAGTGCCGACTACATAAACAAACGATTCTGAATCAATTCTATCGGCGATAGGGTTAGGGTTAGGGTAAAACAGCAAATGTAAAAAGAAAAAAGCAAATAAAACGAAGAAGAAAAAAAGAAAATGAAAAAAGCAAATAAAACGAAGCTATGGCTTAATCAGCCAAAGGAGTAAATGTAAACAACTGAATACTTGTCAGTGATTGGCTGAAATTATCGAAATAAGACAATTTTTTTTACATGAAATAAATTCGAATACAAAAATATTTTTCTGTTCTATAACACAAAATAGATAAGTATACGAAGTTTGAAAGTCTTTCGGTACCAAAAACACTACGTAAAACATTAATGAAAAATGTGGCCCCCGTTTTAAAAAAGATCCGCCGTTTTAAAAAAAGATCCGAATCTTTTAATACACATATCTTTGCCTTTTTTGTTTGATCTCGAAATGTTATATTACATACGAATTTACAGAAAAAATATAATCTTCTTCCCGTAACACCATTTGCTACTTTTTCGGTTTAATCAGTTTCGGCTTGCCGATGTATTTCCACGTTTTTCGTTTATAATGATGGTATTACTACCAGTGTCCAATTGCATTTTAACACTTGTATTTTTGATTTTCACATTCACGAATTTCCTCGTCGTTATATTACCAATTTCTTCCGATGGCATACTATTTATTCTTTTTCCTTTGTTCTAACGTTTTGTCATTGTTCTACAATGCGTCTTTATTTGTCCTATATTTCCGCAACGAAAGCACTCCGTTTTCTTAAATGGGTAATTTTTTCCTCGGGTGTATACCTCTACATGCAAAACATGGGTTTATTTTCTGGTTTTTGTCGTGTTTTTTAGAAAACACTTTATCTTGATTCTGACTAATTCGTACTGGTTTTACTTGGAAACAATCTTTCCATTCGATTTCCTCTATGTCGTTTCTTAATTTGACTATCCTTTTACATTCGTCTGATATTTGCGGTAGGGTTACCTCTTGGGTTTTGTTCCAGCTTTGCGAGAATTCTATTTCTAACTTCCGCGTCCTTTTCGGCAGTTAGTCCTTGTTTAAAAATCAGGCCTTTGAACATATCTGGCGTTAATTCGTCCAGCTTAAACTTCTCGCATTTTCTGTTTACTCTACCAGCATATGTGATGTAGTCCTCGTCACTGTTTTTTCAGACACTTCCAACGTGTGTTGAACAATGAGCTTTTTTCACTGAAAATTTACACAATATATCTATTCTGTCATTAAAGTTTATGTCCCAAGGTTTTCTTGGGAGTACATAATTACTGTATCATTCATGTTCTGTTGCCGCTAGTTTTCTCAAAATTAAGCGCGTTTACATTTCGTCGTCCCAATCTTTACATTCTTTCTCAAAGATTTGCTCATATCTTCGAAAGTAATTCTTTCTTCTGGTTCGTATTTGAACTCTGTTATGGCATTCGCGACATATCCTGGCGAGAACACTTTTTCTGACTTTCCAGTAATTGCAGCAATTGTTGTTGTTGCTTCTGTTGGTTGCTCTGCTGTTGTTGATTTTTTCAGTTGCAACTCCAACAAATTGGCCAACAAATTTTCCATAATTTAAAGATTTTGTTTCGTAAAATTCGTACAACAAAATCTTTTGTGAGTTTGTTAACTCCTTGTGGGTTGTTAAAATCCTCGTCGAGTTTATTAATTCCTCGTGAATTGTTTAAATCCTCGCCGCCACTGTTATAACCCTTAAAATGTTGGACTATAACGCCCACTTCGGTAGATAATATACTTAGTAAAGACACAACTATCTCTTTATTACCCACTCTGGTACTTCTCTTTACCTATAGTGCCTAGGTTATTCCATTCGTCACATGGGAGGGGTGTACCATTATTACTAATTCTCTACAACAAAAATAACAAAAGTCAAAAGAACGTACACATGGACAGCATTAGGTTGACACAACGCTCAATATCAGATAGAAAAAATGGTGGGTGTATAACGTTTCGAGTATGGCTCTTCGTCAGAAAGAGGAGAGAGGAAAGGTCCGGAGAGAAAGAAAACGGTTTATGGAAAGCACGTGTGTGGTTATATATATATCTATAAATAGGGTAAGTGTTTAGTTCGAGAGCAAATACAATGTTTGCAAAAGTACCCGTTTGTTGAAAAGAAGGTTATCTCCTCCCCTTTTTTGACTGTACACCTCATCCACACTGCTTTCCCCACCGCCACAACCCCCAGCATGTGACTAGAGATCAATGTAGATATGAGATAGACAGACAGACTGACTGACAGATGATGATGATGATGTTGTGTAGCCCTAGGTCGTCAGAAATCGAACAGTCAGTCATATGATATACGGACCTGCTGTTCTAGTAGATGATAGTGATACCTATTGATGGCAACAGTGGTGTCGCTGGTGTTACACCTTGTGCTGGGTACAATACATCAGTTTTAAAGACTTAGATGTTTGTTATTCAATCCGAAGCCTTTAGTTGAATTGTTTGTTATCTGAGCACACCAATTCTTTTCATTTTAACTCCACCTCCTTTCTACTTCTGTCTCTTCCTCTCTCCATCATTGTCCCCTCTTTAACCCCCTCCTTCTTTTGTCCATCATTGTCCCCTCATTAAACCCCACTTCCTGTCCCTCTCTTTATTTTCTATTTTGTCTTCGTTTTTCTTTATCAACATACTCCTCAGCAACTCTTGTTTCTATTATCTCACCTGCACATTCCCTTCACTTCCCCATCCCCTTCCCCTTTCTTTCACACTTATGTGTGTGTGTAGTTAAAAATACGTTCGCTTCGCAACCATGAGGTCTCACTTGGTTTCGGTTCCCCTTGAGTGTTTTTCAGTATGATCTCAGGCCGACTAATTTCTTGTGAGTGAAACTGGAAGGGAAAAATGTGTGCTTGTGCGCACGCGGCTCTCTCTTTATCACCATTTGGTAACAAAATAGGTAAGTAGAAGTCCATGCCGGTGTTTTATGTACTAGGCTTAAAAATAAGTACAGGCATACCCCCAACTTACGTCGTTTCGAGTTTTCTTTTACTTTATGTCGTTTTTTCTTTAAAGAAATAATGCGAAAAAAAAAATAATAATAACCTTAACTTCAAACAGTTTATTCGACTGTACGTCTGTCTCAGCGAAATTATTTCTATGAGCGTAGAATTAAAAAAAAAACCCCACCTAACAACCAATATTGAAATGGAAAATCAAATAAAATACATGTGAAAATATGTATAAACCAATTTATTAAAACGGATATGAGCGAATGAATTTTCAAAAAGGTTTTTTCGTGTTATGTCATTTTTCCTGTTAATTGTCGTGGAAATAATTACCAACGAAAATTGAGACATGACTGTCTGTATTGCGGTAGAAATAATCGTGGGTGACAAACCTTACAGCAACTGCCTAGTTACTGGATTTAATAGGAAAGTGTTCTTGAGGGTGTTAACTTAAAAACAGCAACGAAACATTATCGACAGAAATGTTTAATATTTTAAGTAGAATCAAAGTTATTATTGACTATGACTTCTAAGTTTCACTATATGCAACTCAGCTTAATTACCTATATACATAGTTTCAGTTTCCGTCTGGCAAATCCACTCACGAAGCTTTGGTTGGTCCGAGGCTATAAGTAAAAGACACTTGCCCAAGTTGCCACGCAATTGGACTGAACCCGGAACCATCTGGTTGGGAAGCAATCATCATCATCAACAAGGCAGCGAACTGACAGGCTCGTTAGCACGCCGGGCAAAATGCTTAGTAGCATTTCGTTGAGAGTTCATAACCCGCCCAGTTCGACTTTACCTTTTATCCTTTACAGGTCGGTAAAATAAGTACCTTTCAAGGACACTGGATGCGATGTAATCGACTTGACCTCTCCCTCGAAATTACTGGCTTAGTGCCAAAATTTGAAACCATCACACACACACACACACACACATATATATATAAATTTTTTGTATATGTAACTGGATTTTCATGGATGAGTTCATAAGCTTTGGTTCGTTTCTCTAAATTATAGTAGTTTAGGCCGGTTTATGGGGTTACCCTGGGTTTCTCGCTCATAAGGAGTTTCTTGGTACAATATAATATATTTGGATATATATATATATTTTTCATATATATATATATATATATATATATATTTGTTTTGCAAGATTTTTTATGTGAAATCGTGTGTTGAAACAGATGTTGTTGTACTTGGGGATGGTCATATTGCCAGTTTAGCCAATAAAAACACACGCACTGTATATTTGGTGTTAATTTTTTTTTTTTTTTTTTTTCAGCTTTATATTACATTAATCTTAATCTTAATCTTATTTCGGCCAGAGTTCTTTCGTCACACTTCTGTGACCTCATCAGTGGTCCTTTGTTTCCTTCTTTCTTATGTGTGTCTCACCTTGCTAACTATCAGCCATTTTGTATTTTGTATTCCTATTGTATGTGTCTACGCATGCGTGTCCTTCAATGTGTCTGTGTCTTTTGTAAGTGCATGTGTGTATGGGGAGTGTCTGTATCACCTATCGTATGTAGATTTAGCCCACAAACGAACTGCAAAACGAGAAATGTGGTCTATAGTATAAGATGTACAGAGGGACGATGCAGAAATAAGACAACGACATATGTAGGCGAAACAGCAAGGAGTATAGGGGAGCGGGCAAACGAACATTGGAGGGAACTTAAGGAAGGGAAGAACTCATCAGTTATGTACCAGCACGCTGAGCAAGAACATAGAGGCTCAATCAACAACATAGAAATTAAAATCTTATCTACACATAGCAGTGATGCAGCACTTAGACAAATTACTGAAGCTACACACATAATAGAAGGGAAACCTAGCCTGAATAGGAAACTAGAATGGAACACTAACATACGCCACTAACAAACCACAGCATGTGACAACATGTTACCCATAAACCAATAATAGGAACAAAGTATAATACAATACATAGATAAACAAATGGAATTAAATACTACATACGTTAACAAAATTTAATTAAACACATAAAAAAAATAATAAAAAAAACACACACACACACACACATGAACATATAAATAAATAAAAACTAATACAAACGAACACGTATTAACAGAGAATATAGGTGATACAGACACTCCCCATACACACATGCACTTACAAAAGACACAGACACATTGAAGGACACGCATGCGTAGACACATACAATAGGAATACAAAATACAAAATGGCTGATAGTTAGCAAGGTGAGACACACATAAGAAAGAAGGAAACAAAGGACCACTGATGAGGTCCCAGAAGTGTGACGAAAGAACTCTGGCCGAAATAAGATTAAGATTAAGATTAATGTAATATAAAGCTGAAAAAAAAAAAAAAAAAAAAATTAACACCAAATATACAGTGCGTGTGTTTTTATTGGCTAAACTGGCAATATGACCATCCCCAAGTACAACAATATATATATATATATAGAAAACAAATAATAAATGAGTATATGCATATATACGTACAAGTATGTGCATACCTACATCTACCTGTATATATAAGTGCATATCTGGGTACAGGACGTTGCGAACAAAACGTAGACAAAAAAAAGTAATAATAACCAGAGTACAGAAAACACACAGGCCACATAGAGAACATTTTCCTTCATCAGCTGCCACCATTCTAACACAGGCGTTTCGATATGCATATATATATACATATATGTACATACTTACATATATATATGTATATTTATATGCATATATGGGTACAGGTTGTCACAGTAAACAACATGAAATACGAAGGCAAACTTGGGTATACGAACTAGAGAAACAACAGATGTATGTGTTTGTGTGTGTGCGTGCGTGTGTGTATGAATGTATTCTCACGAGTATGTCAGCTCTTGTTTTCCATTTGTTTCTCTCGTTGTTCGCATACCCAAGTTCGCCTCCGTCTTTCATGTTGTCTATGTTTGACGTCCTGTACCCATACATGCATATATATAAACATATATATGTAAGTATTTACATATATGTATGTATATATGCATCTATCTATCTATCTATCTATCTATCTATCTATCTATCTATCTATCTCCCTTCCCCCATTTTCACACTACATACGTCAAGATCACCAGCAGTCTACCTCCCACACACAGCCCCTCGTTCCCGATCACCGTTCGTTATCTCCCCCTTTCTTAGCTCTCCTGAAATAAGAATTTCTAACTTCCGGTCAGTCATTGTTATGATCGGCCATTATTATGATTGACCGTTGACTGAACACTATTCAATTTTTTTTCTCCGTGTTTTTCTCCTTGTCTCCGTATTCTTTCTGTTGAAGAGCGTAGCTCGAAACGTCAAAGACTTTCCGTATTCCCGAGCGTCATACTAATATATACTTTTGTTATTTACACCACCTGTCCTCGTCTGTTGTTATTTTTTGTAT
>NC_142934.1:27695146-27722646 GCF_046866305.1 Octopus bimaculoides
TCTATCTATCTATCTATCTATCTATCTATCTATCTATCTATCTATCTGCATGTATTAATCACACACGCATTCTCACAGATATTTTACAATTAAGAATTTCTTTTTAGGAAGGGTATCCAGTTACATCTATATATAGATATCGTAATAGAGTGTTTCTAAATTTTTTTTAATTAAATAATATACTTACCGACAACTTTGGAAAATTGAGTGTCACCTACTTGATGAATATATGTCTATCTTTCTGAGTGTATTTGAGAAGATAAGTATAGTATATATGACACAATAACAATGGACGGATAGGCGGCCTCATCTTGTTTGGTGTTATCACAACGTTTCGGCTGATATACTCTCCAACCTTCATCAGCTGTTCTAGTGGTATTTCGAACCCAACCCTTTTTTTACTAATGGAGTACACTGTTTATTAGTCAAATAAAAGGTTGGGTTCGAAATTCCACCAGAACACCTGATGAAGGCTGGAGAGTACATCAGCCGGAACATTGTGATAACAACAAACAAGATGAGGCCACCTATCCGTTCATTGTAAATAATGTACATAATTCTTCATCTCAAAAATATAGAATAGTATATATGATGTTTACACTTGTACAAACATAAATGCATTTGCTTTTGTAATTCCCTCTTTGGTCATGTCTCCCCTGCAAGTCTTGACTTAGAAACGTTATACCTACCTACCTACCTACATACATACATACATACATATATGGACAAGCACACGTATATGTTTGTGTGCTAAATCAAGGGAATTTTTAAAGCAATTTTAAGTATAACAACAGAACATTTAATAATGGAGAGACTCAATACTGAATTTATTTCCAAATTGTAAGCTTCACCTGATGGTTTATTCAACTAAACTGGTTGAATAAGCAGTTAGGCGAAATAAAGTGTACAAGTCAAAACGACTTATTATTATAGATATATATATGTATTTATGAGTGTGCGTGTTCTGTCTACACTACAGTCTTAATTTTTACACAGTCCTCTACCTACCAAGCGTTTCTGTCTTCACGGATCCGGCTAGACTCCTTTCCGTTTCCTAGTTCCCCTTTAAATATCTCCTAAACTTAATATCTAACAATTCTGTTTTCATTCCCACCACACTCCCACCACTTACCAATTCCTATTATTTTGCCCTTAGATCCTGTTCTGAGGCACTGTATAACGTTTCGCACATGAAAAAATAAAGCATCATCATCATCGCACCCACTCCCCTATATTCGTGAATAGCAATTCAACTGCATCTTTCACAAATGCTTCTAATGGTGAGGATCTCTTTTGACGAAACCGTGTCGTTAAGATAGCTTGCAACGCATCCCAAACACTGCTCCTTCTCTTCAGGTCCAGAAGACACCGCATCCTGATAATCTACAAAGCTCAAATGAGGCCCATGATAGAGTACTGCTCTCACATTTAGGATGCTGCTGCTACTGCTGCACTCAATAATCTTAGACTGCATCCAGAAATGGACCGTCCGACTGATTAACATGAAATCACTCACAGATTCACTCCAGCCTCTCGCACCTAGACGTCATATCTTCTCACAGCCTTTTCTGCTGGTATTATGGCTTCTGCTTCTCAGAGGTGCGCAGAGATTATGGTACCTTTATACAGGTAATCCCGTCACCATCACTCGTCTCTTCTCCGCTCATCACTTTTGTTGTCTGCCCACTCCCACACCAAGCTCCACACTCGGCACTATGTCTAATACTTCCTTCCCAGAGAGTTGGCTTCCTAGAGCTGTCTTTTTCTTCTCGTGCCTTCACTGCAGGTATTGACTTGCTAAGAGTAGCAGCATCAGACATTGACATGTAAAGGCTGATAGGATCTCACGGGCCCAGGTCTCACGAAAACAGTGGATCCAGCCCTTTCTTGTAAAGTTTATCTCGAACCGGAAATGTACCTCACCACTAGTAACATTGACAGGCCAGAGATTCCTGGGAAATATCTGTGGAAAAGAAACGAGTGATGATGAAGGGACTACCTGTGTAAAGGTACCATAAACTCTGCGCACCTCTGAGTACCAGAGACCATAATAGCAGCTGTAACAGCAGAAAAGGCTGAGAAGCTATGGCGTCTAGGTGCGAGAGGCTGGAGCGAATGTCCTCCGGAACAGATCAACCAATTGATTCTTGTCGACGCTTAGTCTCCCCACGAAAGTCGTCGCTCTTGCTCGCTACTAGCAAGAATAATAGCTATTCAAATTTTGGCATAAGGCCAGGTATTTTAGGGGAAGTCGATTAGATCGTCCCCTGTGCTCTACTGGTACTTATTTTATCGACCCCCCCCCCCCAAGGATGAAACGCAAAGTCTACCTCAGCGAAATTTGAACTCAGAACGCAAAGACGGACGAAAAGCCTCTAAGCATTTTGCCTGACGTGCTAATGATTCTGCCTACTTGCTAATTTAATAATATTAATAATGATTTCAAATTTTGGTACAAATCCAGCAATTTTGTGGAAGGAGAAAGTCGATTACATCGACCTCGGTGTTCAACTGATAATTGATTTATCGACTCCGAAAGAATGAAAGGCCAAGTCGACCCCGGCGGTATCTGAACTCGGAACGTGAAGACGGACAAAATACCGCTAAGCATTTTTAATAATAATAATAATAATAATAATAATAATAATAATAATAATAATAATAATAATAATAATAATAATAATAATAATACTAATACTAATACTAATACTAATAATAATAATAATAATAATAATAATAATAATAATAATAATAATAATAATAATAATAATAGTGAACAAATACAGACAGTGAACCATTCATAAGTTTAAAACGCCACACACACACACAAAAATACACTATGCCTGGAGATAAATCTATCAACAAAAAAAATACAGATGAATACCGATCTGCTAGCCTTAAAAAACTACGCTACGAGCAATGTTTACATGCTGAGAACTCGGTGACGGTGTTGTCTCAAAAAACTGACCCTAAACAGACAAATCCGTCCCCGAATGTCAACGCCAAAGCTCGTCATGCCTCAATGATAACAAGGCAGATCACAAACCAGAGTGGTTATCGACCGAATCACAAAGGGCCACTCACTCGAAATAGATCTGCTAGCCTTAAGAAGCTACGTCACGAAAGCTCGGAGACGGTGTTGTCTCAAAAAACTTACCCTAAACAGACAGATCCGTCCCCTAGCGTCAACGTCGAAGCTTGTTATGCCTCACTGTTAATAAAACAAAATATAAACCGCAATGGTCATAGACCGGATTATAAAGGACCACTTACTCGGATAATGAACCAGATCCGAGACGAGAAATCTGCTACTGGTTCAAATCTTCCCGACACACAGGAGCTGGAAGTACCCCACAACCGGAATATTCCAACAGATGGCCATCCATGCTCGTCATCAAATAACCAAAAGATAAAGAATGAAAAATGGTCTAGGGAAGATAATAAAGAAGTTCTTAGAGCCTTCTACCGTGCCATATATTTCCCTACAGATAAATCTAATACTGTACAAACCTACTTAAACTGGAGACAGAAACACCTTGCAGTAAGACCCTACATAGACAGTAATAAACTTGCCAACGTCAGAAGAAACATTATAAAAAAAAAATTACTAACTGAAATAGAGATTGACCAAATTAAGCAAGCAGTAAAGGATAAAAAGAATGAAACTGCAGCTAAAGAAGATACTACAGAGGAAATAATTATAAACCAGCCCAAGGCTGATGAAAATACAGTAATAATTGAAAGAGTTAAGGTAACTGATAGGCAAAATAAAATACTCTCTGAACCAACCATAAACACTAAGGCAGGTGAAAATCAAATAGATGAAGGAAGTCATACAGAAATCGACGCAACAGAACTACATGATCTAAAAAATCAAATCATGATTGAATGGCTGAAAATTAAAGAAACTAGTATGAATGAACGCGACACTCTCCCCAAAATTCGCAATTCTAACCAAAACCTGAAAATAATTGGTAAAATCCGCCTTGCACTTAAGGATATAATTTCAGCTAATGATGTTGATATTACAGATCTCAACCACCTGTACTATGCATCCGCAAGAATCTCAACGATTCTATGTGGTGAAAAGATTAGAAAAAGACAACACTCCCACAAAAAGCCTTCTTGGCAAGAACGCATTCAACACCAACTTAAGCTGCTTAGATCTGACATAGAATGTTTGAAAAACCTTAAATTTGACAAGAGTATCAAACCTACAAAGACCCAAAAACTAAAGAAAAAATATAACATGAAAACCATAGTTGACATTGATGCCACCATAGAAACCATCAAGCAAAAGGTATGTGCTAAAGCTGCCCGCATAGCAAGGTATGAAAAGCGTGTTAAATTCTTCCGAGATAATAACATGTTCAAAAATAACGCCAAAAATTTCTACAGGAAGATAGGGAAAACACCAGTAACAATAAAGTCTGTCCCATCAAAAGAAGAAGTGCAAGAATTTTGGAATAAAATCTGGGCAGAAGATAAAACACACAATGAAAAGGCCCCTTGGATTGATAGAATAGCTACAGACCTAGACTCCTTAGAGGAGCAAAAGTGGGAGGGGGTCAGGGTAGAAGATATAAGATCTGCTCTCAGGAGGTCAAGCAAATGGAAGTCTCCAGGAAAGGATAAAATTCCTAACTTCTGGTTGAATGCCTTCCCAGAAAGCCATGAACTGCTAACAAAACTTTACAACGATGTTTTGCAAAATCCTAGTTTGATGCCCTCTTGGCTAGTTAATGGTTTAACATTCCTGCTTCCAAAAAATGAGGAAACAAACGAACCAAAAAATTATCGCCCCATAACCTGCTTAACAACAATGTATAAGACGCTAACATCTGTCCTAACCGAGTACACCTATAGTTTTTTAATAGAAAGTAGCATATTCCCTAATGAGCAAAAGGGATGTAAACGTGGATCTTATGGTTGTAAAGATCAGCTACTCATCAATAAGATGATCTTAGAAGATTGTCACAAGCGACACAAAAACTTGTCAATAGCCTGGATAGACTATAAAAAGGCCTTTGATAGCCTACCACATAGCTGGATTAGGAAATGTCTGGAAATGTATAAAATAGCTCCTACTCTGCGAAACTTTTTATCTGTAAGTATGAGATCATGGAGAACCACACTGATGTTGAACAATGACAATGAATCTCTAAATGCTGGAGATGTAAGAATTTCATGTGGCATTTTCCAGGGTGACTCACTATCACCACTCCTCTTCTGTCTAGCCCTAATACCGCTCTCAAAATTGCTCAATGATGCACAGTATGGTTATAAAATATTTGATAAAAATATAAATCATCTCATTTACATGGATGATTTAAAGCTCTTTGCAAAAAATGACCAACAACTCAAAGGCCTACTAGCGATTGTTAAACAATTCAGTGATGACATCAGGATGCAATTTGGCCTTGATAAATGTGCAAAAGCTATCTTTATCAAAGGAAAAATGACAAATACATCTAATGTGAACCTTGACCAGCAAAATGTCATAAAAGAGTTAGAACCAGCGGAGAGCTACAAATACCTAGGGGTAATTGAAGGGGACAATATCAAGCACTCAGTGATGAGGGAAAGGATCAGAAGAGAATGTTATCGCAGGGTGAGAGCAATACTGAAGACAGAGCTGAACGCGAGAAACAGGATCGAAGCGATCAATGCTCTAGCCATACCAGTCGTGACTTACAGTTTCAACATCGTTAACTGGTCAATTACTGAAATATGTAATGTTGACAGAAAAATACGAAAACTGTTGACAATGCATAGAATGCACCACCCTAAGGCAGATATAGAACGTCTTTATCTGCCAAGAAAAGAGGGAGGTCGAGGACTACTACAGCTGGCATTATCAATGAAGGTAGCCACAATTGGCCTAGACACCTATATGAAAAACTCTGAGGACTGGATGCTAAAACTTGTCTTAAAATATGAAAGCAAGAAAGCATCTTACTCAGTAACAAAACAGGCAAAGGAATATCTAAGTGAATTCCAATTGCAACAAATTCAAGAATTAGACGAACTAGAAACACCTACAGAAAAAGCTAAGCGCTTGAAAACCCGTGCTAAAATTGCTGCCTTAGCTATTATGACTGAAAAATGGCATGGAAAACCTCTCAATGGCAAATACCCAAAGAGAGCGAATAATGCAGATATTGACAAAGCCCTTACCCACCAATGGTTAATGGCCTCTGGATTGAAATCAGAAACAGAGGGGTTTATCATAGCAGCCCAAGATCAATGCCTACCTACAAAGAACTACCAGGCCAACATATTAAAGAACGGCAGCTCCCCATTATGTCGTATATGCCAACAACAAAATGAGACCATCGATCATGTTGTCTCCATGTGCAGTCTGCTTGCGCCTACAGAGTATCTCAACAGGCATGATAGAGCTGCACAATATATTCACTGGGTAATATGCAAAAACCTGGACTTGCCCCATGATAAAAACTGGTGGGAACACAAACCACCCCCAGTACTTGAAAATGATCACATTGCACTCCTCTGGAACTTCACCATTCAAACTGACAGAAAGATAGACGCAAATAGGCCAGACATCATACTGAAAGACTTCAGACAAAAATCATGCCTCCTCATTGATATGACTGTCCCAATTGATATAAACGTATCTGTCAAGACCTACCAAAAACTGAGCAAATATAAAGATCTTGAAATAGAAATTAGCAAAATGTGGAATCTGAAGACGAAAACAATACCTATTGTCATAGGTGCCCTGGGAATGACAGCGAAACGGGCTGATTACTACCTAGCTCAGATACCAGGAAACCCCAAAATGGCTGAAGTCCAAAAGATAGTGCTCATGGGAACTGCCCATATCCTACGTAAAATACTGTCTATGTGATCTCAAATTTTAAAGCAAACATAATTTTCTTATGGTTTCTTAAACATTCACTTGAACAAAACTGTACAAATCCAAATATATGGTACCCTAGGCATAACACCTACATGAACTTCTAACTTGTTGTCTCTTGAGGTCTCTGGGTGAGACTTGGATCCAACTTGTACAAATGCAAAACAAAAGTCAAACATAAAATAATAATAATAATAATAATAATAATAATAATAATAATAATAATAATAATAATAATAATAATAATAATAATAATAATAATAATAATAATAATAATAATAATAATAATAATAATAATAATAATAATGATGATGATAATAATAATAATAATAATAATAATAATAATAATAATAATAATAATAATAATAATAATAATAATAATAATAATAATAATAATAATAATAATAATAATAATAATAATAATAATAATAATAATAATAATAATAATAATAATAATAATAATAATAATAATAATAATAATAATAATAATAATAATAATAATAATAATAATAATAATAATAATAATAATAATAATAATAATAATAATAATGGGGAGAGGGAATGAAAGGGAAATAATTTCAAACAAAAATGTTAAAGCAAAAAACCATGACAACACAACATGGAGGACGGTATTTTATTTGTTTCCTTTTAAAGTGTTCTCACATTCCAACCAACATCATCTTTGTGAATGGCGGCCATTTTAGATTTCACAAAATCAAATTAAAAAAATCGCTATACAAAAAGTAAACAAAAAAGAAATTAAAGATCACCATTAAAAAACAAACCCAAACACCAGCTAACCGTCATTTGTGTCGGTTTCTTGACAAGATCCAGTGGTGGTGATTACAACAGAACTTTTCATCTCACTAATTAGACCAGCTAACATAGATATCATTACCTTGTTGTTGTTGTTGTTTTTAATGCTTTCTTTGAACACTGGTTTTCATTTCCCTCATCCTCCCTACGCCACATTTTTTTTCTTTCACCCCTTTAATTGGCTTTCCTTCACCCCTTCTTCCCACTTCTGTCACATTCACCTGTTGTTATTGCAGTGGTAGTTTTCTTTGCAGTTGTAACCTTGAGAGTGACACACACACACACACACACATACTCACATATATATATACACACACACATACTCATGTACACATATTTATCTCTGTCTTATGTATATATATATATATTACATGTATATATATATATACATATACATATATATATATATATATATATATATATATATATATATATATATATATATGCATATATATATATATATATATATATATATATATATATATATATATATATATATATATATGCATATATATATATATGCATATATATATATATGCATATATATATATATGCATATATATATATATGCATATATATATATATATATATATATATATATATATATATATATATATATATATATATATATGCATATATATATATATATGCATATATATATATATATATATATATATATATATATATATATATATATATATATATGCATATATATATATATATATATATATATATATATGCATATATATATATATATATATATATATATATATATATATATATATATATATATATATATATATATATATATATATATATATATATATATATATATATGCATATATATATATATATATATGCATATATATATATATATATATGCATATATATATATATATATATGCATATATATATATATATATATATATATATATATATATGCATATATATATATATATATGTATATATATATATATATATATATATATATATATATATGCATATATATATATATATATATATGCATATATATATATATATATGCATATATATATATATATATATATATATATATATATATATATATATATATACTGTTGTGTCTGGGGAGAGTCATTTTCTTTTCGTGCCTTAAAATTTAACACACTCACCGTTAAAATTTCCACTTATTATTCTTATTTTCTTAAAATTTTCGTTGCGTTTTGCAACCTTTTCAATAGTCTTGACTCTGTCCGTTCAAATCCAAAAACGAAATATATATATATATATATATATATATACGATATATATATATATATCGTAAATGTTGTTGAGGTTGCTGTTCTTTCTATGTTGTCTTTTATATTTGTTGCTGTTGTTTTTTGCTAGTAATGGTGAAATTATTGTTTAAGAAATTAATGATGATGATGCTGTGGTTTTTATTGTCGGACTCGAGTTTATTGTTGTTGCGGTTGTCGTTGTCATCGCTGGTGATGTTACAATTATTGTCATTGCCCATTATGATGTTGTTGCTATTGCTACTGCTGCTGCTGCTGATGACGAAGACGATGATAGTGGCTCATTTCAACTCTTGTTCTTTCAACCAAGTGATTATAGTGATTGTGGCTGTTGCTAGCGTTTACTAGAAGTAATGGTCGATGTGGTGTAATAGTATTGTTGTTGCTGTTAGTGGTGGTGGTGGTGGTAGTAGAGGTAGTGGTAGGGTTGTAAGAATAAAAGCGGTTGATATAGTGAGGATAATAACGTTGGTGGTGATGATAAGGTTCCTATCGATGAAGTAGTTGGTATAGTAAATATTGTTGTGGTGGTAGTGGTAGTAGAGTTAGCAGTCATAAAGTTGTTGATAATAGTAAGATTAATAACATACTTATTGTTGTTGTTGGTGGTGGTGGTGGAGTGGTAGTAACTGAGTAATGGAGTAATTGTTGTGATAAGGGGTGGGGGCGATATACTAAGGATTATAAACAAAAACAACCAATATTGCTAATTGTTGTTGCTGTTGCATTGCTGCGGCGGCGGCGGCAACGTTATTAGGTGCAAAATGATGATGATGATGATGATTGTTGGAGGTGAAAGGTTAAGTGATAATATAGCACTAATGATAGTCAAATGAGGGGGTACAACAACAATTTCATAGAAGCTTTTGTAAATAGTAATAACAATAATAATAATAATAATAATAATAATAATAATAATAATGATAACAACAACAATAATAGTAATAATAATGCTTTTGCCACCAGTTAACCAAGTAAAAGACAACGGCAGAAAACTAATAAAAAGAAGAAAAAAACCTTTATGCCACTAATCACAATCGAAGCAACGTCAGGACAATTTTTTAGTGCCAGAGCAACAACAGCGGGAAAGCAAAGAATGAAAACATCATCTATAAAAGTTACAATAATGGAAGCAATTGTGATAATATTGATTTCTAAAAGATAAGGTTACAAATTTTAGAGGAAGCATAATCGATTAATTCGATTCAGTAAATGTGTTTTTTTTTGCTTGCTTTTTTTTATCGTTTTGTTTTATTGTCGTAGTGTTTTTTGTTTTGTTTTTTATTGCATCGACCTTGCCAGGATGAATGCAAAAGTCGTTGAACCTATCAGAAGTTGAACTCAAATCATAAAGAAACATAGAACTAAGTGGTTTTTACCGAAGTGGGGTTTATTATCTCTGCCTTCGTTAAGGCGGGAGTATTGTTTTCAGTCGTGTTTGTTTGTCCGTGGACAAGTTATCTCAACAACCGCTGGATGGATTCGGATGAAACTTTCAGTGATGTTTCGCATCGTGACTGGCACGAACTGATTAGATTTTGGGACAAAGATTCTGGATTGTTTTTCCTGTTCTTTTTTTTTTATTATTTAATTTGTGAGAGCGGTCGGGTTCATCTTTAATATTCTCGTTTGTGAGAGCAGTCGAGTTTATTTCAGATATTCTCATTTTAAAAATCATCTCTGGTTAATCGTTGAGAGGACCTTTGGTGTTGCGTTGGCGGAGGTTTGCGCTCTCTGAGTGCTCTTGTTTATTATTATTTTTTTGTGCGCTACGGATTCTGTCATTTACCGCATTGCAGTAATGGTGGTGGTGGTGGTGGTGGTGGTGGTGATGGTGGTGTTGCTGCTGCTGCTGTTGCTGCTGCTGGTGATGACGATGTAAAAAAAAAACATCGATGAGGATGATGATGGTGGTGGTTCAAAACATATCGATGAGGATGATGATGAGTATGATTTCTTTTAACGGCCACAAGCACCCAAGGTATTGAGAACAATATCAAAGGACGAAATATACCACACAAAAAAGAAAAGCAGCAATAACGAAAGATATAAAAGGTATAAAAATAGAATTTTAAAAAATTCGTTATGAGAAAATGCAAAAATAATCATTTTTTTCTAATTTTGGCAGAAGACTAGTAACTTTGGAGGAATCTGTTAATCAACATCATCAACCTGGTACTTGGGTGGTACTTAGTTTTATCGACCCGAAAAGAACGAAAGTCAATCGACCTCAGCAGGATTTGAATTCAGAGCGTAAAGACTCGGAAGAAAAGCAGCAAACATTTTGTCCAACAAAGTAACGACTCCCTCATCTGTTCGTCTAATTAAATTGCAGTTCCCAAGTAAACTTGCCACCTCAAACCGTTTCTAATTTAGACAAAAGATCTCGAATTATTTCGGGCGAGTTCATGATCATTTGTCTAAATTAGAAACGATTTGAGGTGGCAGGGCGAGTGTTCAAATTCCGCCGAGGCCGACTTTGCCTTTCATCTTTCGGGGTCAATGAAATAAGTATCAGTTGAAAACTGGGGTTTCTTGTGCCTATAGTAGAGAGGATTATTTTGGACGAGTATAGTCGATTATCTTACCTTAGATCTCTGTGGGTCAACGATGTGCATGTCTCCGCACATGTGTGTGCAGACCTGACAAGATGATTTTGAGTAAGGCATGGAGATGCTCGTGCTTGTAAGTTTTCCTCGAAAGCGTGTGGCTAAGTGGTTAGGGTGTTCGGCTTACGATCGTAAGGTTGTGAGTTTAATGCCCAGCGGCTGTTTTGTCCTTGAGCAAGACGCTTTATTTCACGTTGCTCTAGTCCACTCAGCTGGCAAAAATGAATAGTACTTGTATTTCAAAGGGCCAGCCTTGTCACATTCTATGTCACGTCGAATCTCCCTGAGAATTACGTTAAGGATAAGGGTATCTGTGGAATGCTCAGTCACTTACACATTAATTTCACGAGCAGGCTGTTCCGTTGATCGGTTTAACTGGATCCCTCGTCGTTGCAACCGACGGAGAGCCAGGGCTCTTTCTCCATGTTACCAATGTTTATCCAAAAGAAAGGCTGCTAACTTGATCCAGTACACCTTGGCACCAGAATAATTGTAGGTGTTGTTGTCAGTATACAAAGAGCCGGAACATATACTACAAGGCATCTTGCCTGACCTTCTAAAACAGTGGTTCTCAACTGGGGCCTATATGGCCCCTGAGGGTCCATGTAAGAATTTGGCGGGGTCCACGCAACAAATAGTAAACTGGGGATCCACAATAGTATTTTAAGGGCCCTTAAAAATTTTTTACTTTAGATCTATGTAATGGTACGCATTGCAAGAAACAGCTAGGTTTCTTTCTCTAACATTTTATTTAGTTCAACCTACAAAAGCTAATGTGTGAAAAACAAAATAGGAATTTTGAAATAAGTTTCTATATAACTATTTTTTAAATATTGAATGATTATGGGGATCCACCAGACTAAAATAGTATTTTAAAGGGGTCCATGGATTAAAAATGGTTGAGAACCTCTGCTTTAAAAGTTCCACCAACCTACCCACCTGGAGTGTAAATTAAGTGCGAAAAGCATTAAATTGGAAACCCTCTGTACATAAGACACGTAAATGCTTTGTCACCTGTGGTCGCGTAGTGAACTAGACTGGCGGTCAAGGGAATTTCAAGTTCTCGTAATTTATCCAGATTAAAAGAAATGTTGGTTCATCATTTGTCGGAAAATCGGTGGTGTGCCTGTTTATGTACAAATAAGAAAATTTTATTTTTCCATTTCCAAAACACATAAGTTTAGATTTCAAATACAGCCTAAAAGAAAGCAGTTATATTGTGTTTATTATGAGGGTGGCTTCTGGTGAAGCGATAATGACAAAGACCAAAGAGCCGGAATTTGAGTGACCTCTGTATATTCAACATATCATCCGAACGGAAGATAACAGTTTCAGAGTTGGGGCTGAAAGGGAACCTAAACCTTTTGCTTAACATGCCAAAATGTCATAGAACAAGTTGGTTGAGCTAATTATCGTATTCTGCGGCATGTTAGACGCATCCTAATTATGGAAATGTAATTCTGGAGAAAACAAATTGTTATATTGACCTAACCCACGTCCACGCGATTGATTGAAAATTAACAAAGGCAGTAATCTGATCTCGTCGACAGATGTTTCATCTCATATATATATATATATATATATATATATATATATATATATATATATGTATGTATATTTAATTAGATGGTACATCAAAAGTCGGAAGGACTACATTCGTACTTCTAGTCTGAGGGAGTTTGGAACAACTCTGTGTTCTAACATTCATAACAGATTTATGAAATTCTAATTTATGGAATATTCTGCAGGTATATTCCGTGTTAACTTTGTCCTTGTTTGCAACTTGAAGCCATTTTGTTTCATGAAATGAAAACACCAGCCAGTAATTCTTTTGAAATCATTCACTCTTGCAAGAATGCTTCCAAAATGATTATCTTCCTAGTCACTGCATATCCTAAGTTCTTTTTTTTTAATATCCATGTTTTTAAGTTATCTTCTAAGTATGGCCATTTTGCTGGAATATTCTACGAATATTATGGTCCTGTATGTTTTCATTTTTAAAAAGTTCTTCCTTCACTGGTGAATCATCTTCTCAGTAGGCGGAGGTCCGAAATTTCTCTCTACTGCCTTGCTTCCATATTCTTTAACATATTGCACTATCTCAAGTTTAAATGCGATAATACATTTATGTGTACTTGATACACCTATCTGGAGGAGATAATATGTAGAACTGAAATTGGCTTGTAACAGCAATTGAGGTCTTATATGCCAAAAACGGTGATTACTTCGCATATTTAGGAAGGATTTTTGTCCCTTCTCTCTTTCCGTAATTTTTCAGTTTTGCCGACTTTTATTTTTTCTTCAGTCAAGTACCAGAAGTCACGACCATTTCGGGCAGTTACACTTGAGATGGTTCGATCAGGTCCCCCCCCCCCAAAAAAAAATGTAAGCTAAGAGCATTAGACCCCTTTGTAAGAAACCTAGTGAATGTGTACGGCAATAAAGACAAAAAAAAAAAGCGATCTGGTCACTGACACTCGACATATATGGAAAATGATGGACTGCAGAAACGCGGAAACACTTAATAAATGTTACCGAAAATAAGAGAGGCAGGAAACAAAATGCCAAAGTAAGGAAGATATTATTTACGGTATTAATCCGCTGGTTACTGTTTAACAAATTTAATGAGAAGCAAACGCACTACAGCGACAAATTAACGAGGTCTGTCCCTGAAACATATCATGCGTGACTCCAGCGAAAAGAAAATCACGAACATGAAATAAAATAGGGTGTGATTGGTCACATTAAAATTAAATTTTGCGATCCAGGGCTTCCCTTGGCCTGGTGCCATCGGGGCACGATTTTTGAGAAAATTTCACTGTTATTTCTAGCAGACTGTATAACCATTTATTGTCTCGTGGCGGTGATGATGGTGCAGTGGCAACTGGCTGGAGATGGTTGTATAGTTCTTATTAGCAACGATGTTGTTACTGTTGTTGTTTAACCCCAGCTCAAAGACATTCCAACCATGGCCGCCCCATCTTTTCAGGATTACTGTGTTGAGAACTACAGTTTAAAGATTGTAAAATGTAATATGGGAACAGTCTGACTGCTTTTTTGTTGTTGTTTAGCTCCCGGTCAGTCTTGATTGAACGGATTTATGATCAAAGGCATTCCAGCCGTAAATCATTCGTCATTTTTAATTTTCAGTGAGTCTGTTTTTTAAGGTGAGAGAGAGAAACTTGAGGAAAACTTGATTGCTCTTTTTAGCCGGTCGAGCGAACGTGTAGAGGCTCCCATGTTGTACCTTACTGATGGTGATTGTTGTTGGTGGTGGCAGTGGTGGTGACGTTTTCCAAGTAGTGACTGGACACCTCTGGAAGGAAAGAAACCCCAACGTCACACATCACTATCGCCTGCTCTAATCGTGTCCATCCACTTTCTACTATCACCGTTGATCTCTCCTCACCCCCAACACTGCTCAGTCACCTCGCAGCTTCCAGTACTGCTGTTACTACTTCCTACCTCGACCACCAACATCACCACCCTATTGCCTACACTCAGCAACAGGAAAGAGTATAAATCAGAAAACTCCAAGAAATCGTTCGATTTACTTTTTCTCCTTTTGCACTTTTGGATTCATGGCGCAGTAGTGGCGGCGGCGGCTTCGGTGATCGATGATGGTGGTGTTGATGGTAGTGGTGGTCGTTCCAGTGATGGCGGAGGTGGTGGCTCTGGTGATGGTAGTGTTGGCCGTGGTTCTAACGGGCGGCAGCAGTTCTAGTGGTTGATGTTGGTGGCGGTGTTGGCGGTGATAGTGGTGGTGATGGTCGATGATGGTTGCTAACATTAAGAAAGCCTGTAACTGTTCTACAAACTCCTTCACAATAAATCACATCACACGAAATGACTTACAGCAAATTTCTCTTTAATTAATATTTTTTCCGTGTTTTTATCAGATTTTTCTTTTTCCGTTTCGTCATTACTTACATTTTTTTTCCTTTTTGTACTATAAGCCATAAAGGTTGCCTGAGATTTATATAACGATATGTAATTGATATGAGGTTGTGATATTCATTCTTTCCCGGACACCAATAACTAATAGAAATCCGTCAATACTGCTTTTGCAATTGTTTTTGTTTTTTTGCACCGGGTTTTTTTTCAATTCTTTTATTTTTTTTACTCGTTCCAGTCATTTGACTGCGGCCATGCTGGAGCACCACGTCGAAGGGTTTTAGGCGAACAAATCGACCGTAGGGCTTGTTTTTTAAGCCTAGTACTTATCCTATCTGTCTCGTTACGGGGACGTAAACACACCCACATCGGTTATCAAGCGGGAATGGGGGGATGCAAACAAAGACACACACATGTTTATGTATATGTATGTGTATGTGTGTATATATATATATATATATATATATATATATATATATATATATATATATATATATATATATATATTTGGAAATTACACAAAAGAAAGACGAAGACAGGTGTGTAAACAACAAACAGATGTATTAGTTTAACGCTCGGGAAGTGAGAAAGTCGTTTACGTTTCGAGCCTACGCTCTTCAACAGAAAGTAACACAGAAATAAGACGAGAGAGAAAATACGGAAGTGTCGGAAATAGTGCAGGATAAGTGGAGGGCAGGATGGAAAGATTTGACAAAAGAGAGGAAGGAGTCTAGTTGTTCGCGGGAGAGTGAGGTCGCACCGATACAGTCGTCAGTATTACGACCGTATAGTTTGGGAGTAGTACTAGTGATATATATATATATATATATATATATATATATATATATATATATATATATATATATATATATATATATATATATATACATACATACATATTCAGGTCGAGGTGACCTCTGATTCAAAAGCGTTCTGTGAACCACTACTTTTTTTTCCTCATATTGTCTTCCAGCAACTTTTTCAAATTTTTCACTAGATTATTTTCAAAATATGTAGTTCTGTCTGATGCAGTTTCGTATGCTGATGACGAAAATCACGTTCAATTTTTTTCTAGAATAATGATCATGAAATTACAGGCGTTTAAAGTTATGCTATTTAGTTAATCTTTAAGCCTAGCTATTTGCATATACTGACCAGATGAGATCATATTTTTGGACCTTTTCAATTTCTTCGACTTTTGTTCCAATTGATTTCTTAACTGGCGTACTGGTGTAAGTTTTATAAAGTAATCATTGACATGGAATTCATTTTCGCCATAAATCAATAAATAAAAAGTTAATAGCTTTTAAAGTTAGCAAATTTTGCGTAATTTTAACCAATCGAAAGCCACAGACATATAGGTGTCTGTGTCCATAGTAACAAGCCAAGCTGTTGTCGAGCTGCTTACCACGTGTTCATTTTGTCACTCAAATGCTTAAACATATGCGGTATGAGATGTCTAAAAATAACTGCTAAATAGGCTTTAATACACGCACGAAATTCTTTTTTTCTTTTTGTATAATCGTTTGAATTCTTGTGTGTAGAATACAAATTCACAAAAATTTTCTGAAAATTCCAAAAAGTAAAATATGTTATGATGGGTTATATGGCGTGTATAAAACAGAATTCCACCAATATTTCATTTCTTCACAGTTGACAACACGTTGTCACGCACAAAATAACAGCTTCCAAATCCTGTCTTCTGACTGGGTAAAAATGATCAAACTTTAAACCTTTGTAGCTTCTTTTTAAAAACTTTCTGGAAAAGTGAATTATCTTCTGAAAATCAGTATTGAAAATTACATCAATACACTAAATTTTAAAATCTTCACAAAACTTTAAAATTTCCACAGGCGCAGTCAAACTGAAAAGATCCTTATTTTTATTTTTATAAGACAGTAAGGCATGAACTGTGGAAAACCTGGCTGCTATTTCTTGCAGATCAGGCATCCATGCAAAGATTGGCTTGTTGGTGTAACTACTTTGTTGTTCTTGTTGTTGTTTCCAATGTTGTTGTTTCCAATGTTGTTGTTTCCAATGTTGTTGTTCTTATAGTCAATCTTGTTAGTGCTATTGTTATTGTTGTTACTGCTACTGTTGGCAATTGTCAGTTTTGTTATTGATGTTTGAGGTAAACAAAGAATGAGACACTTTCTGAAGCCTAATTAACTTTAGAATATAACATTTGATGTTTGGGAAAAAAGACATTTGACATGATTCTCTTCAGAGATTACACTCTGACCTTGATTGCTAAAAGTACAAATTGTTGGCAGATTTTTTTTTAAAGTATTTCAAGTAAGAGAGCACTAGTTCAAGTACATCTGAAAATTAAGCTCCTTATTTTAAAACTTCCTTTCATAGAGTTCTATCTTATAAAACTGTTTTTCTACTCTAGGCACAAGGCCTGAAATTTTTAGGAAGTGGGGGGGGGGGCAGTTGATTAGATTGACTCCAATACGCAACTGGTACTTAATTTCTCGACCCCGAAAGGATGAAAGGCAAAGATGACCTCGACAGAATATATCTTATAAAACTGTTATGAAATGAAGTACATCGTTATGGAATGGTTAAAAACACAGAACTAAGGGCATCGAGATTTAAGTCTTATTCAGAAGATACATTTTTCCCATCATTAAAACCCTTTTGTTACCATATTTCTGTCAAAACACACTGATTTTGCTTCAATTAATTTTGAAAATAACTAAGAATTTAGTAAAATAGCTAAGAATTTAGTAAAATAGCTTCAGCATAGTTGAGCAAGTGTTTGAAACATAGTCCATGGGAAATTTTGATGATAAGTTTTAATTTTGACCACTTTAATCCCTTTCTTACCATACTTCTGTCAAAATTCACTGTCTTTGCTTCAATAATGAAGAATTTGGTAAAATAACTTTGGCATAAATTAGCAGGTGTTTGGCACATAAATTAACATGAAATTTTGACAGAAGGATTTGGTTTGAATCACTTTGAAATAAGATGTTTGTATCATGAAACCATAGACAGTCTCAGACAAGTTAACATCAAGATGGTTAAAATACATAAAAATTCAATTATGAAATATCATCTTTCATAATATTTTGCAGCCATGATAACATATTCAAACCTCAGCTAGTGTACAACTTACTAACTTAAGGAAACTGGTACTGTTCAAAGTACTGGCTGAACTCAGATAAATTCTGTTGAGTATTTGGAGTTACTCCTGTTATTTCTTTCACACAGGAGTGGAAGGAACACAACTATAATAACTATAACAATCAAGAAGGATAATGAACACTGAAGTTAGATGATATTGAGGCTGAAGGTAACTTTGATCTAATCAGGGTGACATGCATGATGATAATGTTAATAATATGTATGATGGAGGTGGTGATAATAACATTACAAAAAGAAAACTTAACACTACCACATATCTTTCCATGTGGACATGATGGGGGGCTGGTATGCCTTTTGTCCACACACACACACACACACAGAGAAATTGACATCAGTTCACTAACCATCTACACCGTTTATCTTCCCATGGTTTTCTGCTGACTTAGGCCTAAAGGCCTGTATTTGTTGGCATGTATGTGCAATTGTGGCTAGTAACCAGCAGTACAACATTCTTCAATCCCCTTCTCAAGTGGAACTGGTCTTAAATGCCATTTGATAATTATGATACAACCACTGCATGCAGATATAATTTTAATTACTCAAGAATTCTGTAATTGTCAATATGTATTTACATTTATGTAGTTAAGCACATAGCTACATGTATATATATATATATATATATATACATAGCTACGTATATATATATATATATATATATATATATATATATACATAGCTACGTATGCTATGTAGGTACACAATACGTAGCTATTTGTTAATTGGTGTATTTCTTTATGTGACTGTGGATGTCTAGCTGCTTGTTATACGCATAATGTTTTGCGCCACCCTCCCCTCAGTAGAAGTGTATAACCATTATAGCTCTGGGCAGACATAATATTGATGAAGCCATTATTGTATCTGTTGTTGATTGTTGCTGTTGTTATTGCAAGTGACAGTGGTTGTAGTGGCTATGGTATTGCTACCATTCTTGATGGGGTGGGTTTACCATTAACAGCTACCTTACCAATTTCTTTCTCTCTCTCTCTCTCTCTCTCTTTCTCTCACTCTTTTTACTGGCCCCCAGTGATGGAAAAGATACAAACACATTCATGTGTGTTCACAAATATACTCATAAAATGGATGTAAAAAATATCATCTGTTTCTGTGTCTAAAAATATACAGAGTTGGCTCTTTAATAAGCCTGGCATTACATGCTGTTTGTCATCTTGTGAAGGTATTATACAGCAGAATGCACAAAGATGGTTAACTACTGTGGCTTCAGTACATCAACATACAGAAATATACACATTCACACATACATACACACACATGCATGCTCACATGCATATGCACACACAAATACACACACACACACACACACACACACATGCATGGGTAGTCATTTTTACAAAGGACATAGATTTATGCATACATAAAATTGCTATGTACAATGATCGCACAAAGGTATATATGACAAGCATGTATTAAGAGGCATATGTACATACACAGGCACTCATACAAATAAGATTATGTAGCATTCAGTCTTTTTTAAAGGGAATCAGCAATGTATGGGTAATAAAATAGCTAAGATTTGGAATTGAATATTGAAAATAAGTTTTATTTGCTGTAAACTATACACTATTAGTTCATTAATCTCCCTTTAACACTTTTAATACAAACTTATCAGACTTTCAAAATTTCATACATGTTCCAAACACCAGTTTAATAATTGTTTCTCATTATCGATACAAGGTCAGAAAATTTAGGAGTAGCGGGCAAGTTGAATATATTACTTCGAGTGCTTGACTGATACTTTGTTTCTTGGCCCCAAAAAGATGAAAGGCAAAACTGATGTTGATGGAATCACATAAGCTTAATAATGATAGTTATTTTACTAAATTCTACATTATTTTCAAAATTAATTGAAACAGGGACAGTGTATTTCAACAGAAATATGGTAAGAAAATGATTAAAGTGAACTTAAAACTTTCCATCAAAATTTCATGTTAATTTATGTTCCAAACATCAGCTTAATAACGACAGAATTATTTTACTAAATTCTTGATTATTTTTATAATTAATTGAACCAATAGAAATATGGTAACAAAAGGGTGAATCCTTATCTGGGTTTTCCTTCTATTAACATATGTATGATAAGATTCAAGTATTGAAAACAGTAGTGTTTTATCTGGAGGTCAATTATTTTAGAGATCATATGACTCATGTTGAAGTTCTTTCAGTAAACCATATTGTACCAGGAATTAGGGGTTTTGACATCTAACCTCTAATTCCCTAGAAATGAATTTAGAACAGATGAGATTTGTTTAAGCAAAGTTTTCACTGTTGTACTAACAAAACAGCTGATTTAGATAGGACGTCTCTTATAAGTTTGTGTTGTCTTAGGGATTAGGGTTTGGATCATATGATCCCAAACCGTAAACTTTTGTTTAAAGAATGCTCTTGGGAAAAGCATGAAATTCACAACTTCAATTCTCCTCTTCTATAAATATGGGACTTTATACTTGTATAGAAATCAAAGTATTTCTCCGCGTACCTTGTGTTTTCCTAGGGATTAGAACTTTAAAGTCATGTTTCCAACACTTATATCAATCAGGATTTATGCAGTAAAAGAGCTGGCTTATTGTATTAGCAGGTTTAGCAATTATATGTAGTTCTCTAAGTATCTCGTCAGGGAAAGCTTGTTGTTGCTCTTACTGTCAACTATCTCTTGTCATCTCTGCTCTTACACACCTATGTCAATTAAGTCTCAGTTGGCTCTTATGGATCAGTACTTAGTTCTTGCTTCTTTGCATGATGCAAACTTAGAATAAACCATACCTGAATAAGACCTCTGTCTATTGTAAGTAACATCTCCACCTAGGTGAATGAAATGTTAGTCATCACCACCACCACCACCACCACCATCATCATCATCATCATCATCATCATTATCATCATCATCATCATCATTTTAACAACCACTTTTCCATGCTAGCATGGATTAAGCGGAATTTGTTGAGGCAGATTTTCTATAGCTGGCTGCCCTTCCTACCATCAACCCTCACCTGTTTGCCAGTAAAGGTAATATTTTCTCATAGCCAGAGATGTTTTCCATTGAAAACTTGAAACAAACAACATTGCTTGTAATGCAGTGATGACAAGTATCACATAATGTCAATCAAGGGAACACACAAACACACATACAAATACACACACAAACACACACACACACACACACACACACACACACACACACACACACACACACATGACTGTCTTCTTTAAGTTTCCATCTACCAGATTCACTCACAAGGTTTTGGTTGGTCCATGGCTATAGTAGAGGAGAGTTGTGCAAGGAGTTGCACAGTGGGGTTGAGCTCAAAACCATATGATTGGGAAAGAAGCTTCTTAACCACACAGCCCCACCTGTGCCTTGTAATGGATTAAAAACCCCTTTTTTAGTATATTTCTGTTGAGATACATTGTTTTTGTTTCAATTAATTTTGAAAATAATGAACAGTTTAGTAAAATAATTTTGTCATTCTTATGTTGATGCATAGAATATAAATTCACATGAAATTTTAATGGAAAGTTTTATTTTAAATCACTTCAAAACAGGAATTTTGCATCAAAGGACCAAAGATGGTCTCAGGTGGATTGATATCTAAAGGGTTACTCATGACCAATAATTAGGCAGTCCATTATTTTATTCCCTGTGCAATTTCATCTATTGTTTGAAAATAAGTGATTAGACGTCTGAGCCGACCCATAAATCCTGATCTCTTTGATCTAAAATCATATCATGTAATGTTTGGGATTATATTGTGCATTGGGGTAGCCCCAGCTTATTGTATCTAGATGAATGCTAAGCTTGTTATGTATATTTGAAGATTCTGATGTTAATTAAAAATGGTGGGATGAATAATGTTACTCCAGTTTCTCAGTATTTATTAGCAGATGGTATCAACCTAGCTAAGAAATTTCACTGAATTGGGAGTTTAATAGTGTATCTCATAACAATGATGTACAAATTCATTCTTAATACATTCTGCAGATTTGAATGTGAATAAACTAACTGTTGTATTTTGCCTTAGCAAAACAACTTCTTTCAGATGATGTGTGTTCACTACATTCGATTAACTGATGTAAGGTGTCTTTGAGACTCCATAGTTTTTCAACCTTGTTGTGTCCCTTCAGTCAAAGCTACTCTTGGATTAATGACTCTAAATAAGAATTGTAGCTCTTGTTTATAGAATTCAGCAAACAAATTATTCAGTGATGTATGCATGGTAACAGCAGGAATCAAAAAATATGATGTACATAATCTTCTTAAAATGTTCCTACAGATATGAACATGAATGTACTAATTACTGTTGAATTTTGCCTTGAGAGAATAACTTCTCCTTTCAGACTATGTGTTCACAATACACTAATTCAAATAAGGGACTTTTGATTCTTGCTATTCTCCATGCACATGACAATTTGTTATACTATATAAATTTTGGAACATGCGTCTATTTAGTGATTTGCCTTGGAGCAACAGTTTCAAACTTTAGTTCTGTTTGCTATTAATTCTTGGCATACAGAAATGCATTAGGTTATTTCAGTAGTATTTCAGCCTATTGAACTGAATTCTAAATATGGAGGGTCTACTCTAGAAATATGACTTTTATTAAGATAAGGCGAGAGCAAGAAAATGATAATCACTGTGCTGGATCTATAATGAAAAGTTAATCAGTTTATCACATTAATTAGAGAAATTCAAGTAATCAAGCTGAAATTATAATTGGATTTTTATTCAAAAAATCTCAGAGCTATTTTAGAAAATCTCATTTGCAAATATGCTAAGTTGATAATATGCACACATATGTCTAAATCGATGTGTGACTGTGTGTTTACTTATATATGTAATGTGTATATGCATGAGTTTTTAATATATATATGTGTGTGTGTGTGTGTGTGTGTGTGTGTGTATGTGTGTGTGTGTGTGTATGCATAAATATATACATATATAATATATATAACTATATATGTGTGTGTGTCTATATAAACACACATGTATACATGCATGCATATATATATATATATATATATATATATATATATTTATGCATACATATACTTATATGTGCATATACATGCATGTGTGTGTTTTATAGAAAGTCCTAAAACATCATGACTTATCTAAAAGAAAATCCAAGGAACGCACAGATATCTTTAATGCTTTTATGATCTGTTTGTAGTTGTTTCTATATTGTTGTTGAGGCAGTAGTAATGGTTGCTGCTACTGCTGTTGTTGTTGCTGTTGTTGTTGTTGTTGTTGTTGTAGTTTAGCTCAGCATCAAACCTGATCAAATTTATGATGAAAGGTATTCCATCCAACCCTAACCATCCCATCCTTTCCTCTATCATATATCAACAATTGTACAGTGGGCCTTCATTTTATTTTTCAAAGAAAGAAAGATGTTGGTGCTGTTTCTAACATAACTAATGTCCGTGCAAAAGACCTCTCTGCTTGTATGTTGCAAAAGTCATGCTAATGTAGTTGGCACAGCTTTTGCAGTCATTTGAATATTGCTTAGCAGCAAATGAACATTAATTTCTTCATCAAGGCAGAAACTAATTGCAGTTCTGCCGTATTACTATTTTTATCATTTTGATTGGTGGGATGTAAGCCCTTCCAGATGGCCACCTCATGGAGAAGGTGGAAAAAAGAGTAAAAATACTGTTTTTGGCTTAATTGCTGGCTTCGTTCAGTTTCTGTCAACCAAATCCATTCACAAACTTTGGCTAACCCAGTGCTATAATAGAAAACACAGTGGGACTGAACCCCCAAACTATGGAGTTGAGAAGTGACCTTCTTAACTACACAGCCACGTTGAAGAGCATAGGCTCGAAATGTCAAAACTTTTCCATTCTTCCTGAGCATCAAATTAATACACCTGCTTCTTTCCTCGCCCATCTTCATCTTTTCTTCTCTGTATATATAAACTATTATTCATCATATCATTATATTTCATATTTTTTATCTTCTACCTTTTACTTGTTTCAGTAATTAGTCTGTGGCCATGCTGGGGTGCTTTGAGGAATTGTTTTTAATCACACTAATTGACCCCAGTAGTCATTTTCTTTTTAAGTCTGTTACTTATTCTATCGGTCGCTTTTGCTGAACCACTAAGTTACAACACCAGTTGCAAAGCAGTGGTGGGAGACAAATGCAAACTCAAGCACACACACACATGCAACACACACGTGCACACACATACATGCACACACACACGTGCACACACATACATGCACACACACACTTATATATATATATATATATATATATATATATATATATATATATATATATATATATATATATATATATATATATATATATATATATACACATATGATGGACTTCTTTCAGTTTCTATCTACCAAATCTGCTCAGAAGGTTTTTGTCAACCTGAGGCTGTAGTAGAAGACCCTTACCCAAGGTACCATGCAGTGGACCACATCGTTGGGACTATGTCATTGGGAAGCAAACTTCTCACCACACTGCCACAGCTGCACTTATTTCCTTTATTTTATGTAGTTTTAATAATTATTCAGTGTTATATCAAACTAGTGTAACCAATTATTAATTCAGTGTTTCATTGTTTCTTTTTTTCTCTCTTTTCTAAACTGGATATTTTGTTTGTATTTAGAAAATAAAATGCTTGAATAAAATAAATCAATCACTAAATATGTAAATAAAATAAATCAGTATTAATCAATGACGTATTATTAGCAGAAAAAGGAAATTTTAATGATAATAGGCTATCAACACCTTATTGGTAAAAAAAAAATTAAAATAACCATTTTGACTGGTGAAACTTATTATTAATAAGTTACAGTAAGTGTGGTCAATTCATAATAATAGACTTTTGAAGAATTTAAAAGCTGCATACAATAACAGTTGGGATGGGGTTTGAATTTTTGTTTTTCTCTGAGTAAAAGGTTTAATGTTAAATTGTTTTTAATATATAACCTGGCATAAAACCAAGCATTTATGTGTGTGTGTGTGTGTGTGTGTGTGTGTGTGTGCATATATATATATATATATATATATATATATATATATATATATACTCCAGGCCAGAAGGATGCCGAGAAGCCGACCAATCTTGAAAAGAAAGTGCACCTAGTTATGTCGGAATAATATACACACACAATAATAATTTGCAAATATCACCCTTGCTATATAAGTACTGGCAGACTGTAATTCCTGTAGTGCTTGCAGAAAATTAGATTCAGCTGAGTATACAATCTGCTCTTAAATGCACAGTCCATAATAAACTTCAGAACATACGAAAGGCATGTTCTGAGATAGGTGAATAACATATATATAACTAACAAATGAATAAGTAACATATATATAGTTAATGAAGTTCATAATATATCCATTTTTCCCTTTGTCATCTCATTTTCATATTACTGCTCTATACTCATCTAACATTTCATTCTGAAGAATACATATATTGAGTTCTACACTAGGTTATTAGTCTCGCAGTGCCTAAGTGAAATGTGTGTGTGCACGCGCGCATGTGTGTGTGTGTGTGTTTAGGGAAAACCTCATAACATGCATACAAGAGCTCATATGTCATCATTTGGCTACCACATGGTATCCTATAGTGGGGTATATCCAGGGCTCCAAATACACATGAAGAACTCTTTACATAAGATTAATACAAGAATGATATAACAGGAGGATCGAAGATAACAGACTTTATGTATGTATGTATCATCAAACCACACACGTAATTACAAAAGAATTAGACCTTATTATTGTTGAAAACAGCAGGCTAAATCTATTAAATGAAATAGGTATTGAACTTTACATTCAGAAACTCAGAGTTCTGCATGTCAGTGTTCCATAACAGCACCAGTTAAGATATATATGCATGTACATATATGTATATGTGTACAAATATATTTAACATCCCCATGTTGTATGCATTAAATATGTTTTCCCAACACAGTATTTTCTCAATTATGGAAAAGCCTTTTGCCAATTCTTTCGTCTGGTTTGACATCTTCAGAGATCAACTTTCACCATTTTCTCCCATGTCTTCCTTTGTCTTCCTCTTCTGCAGATTCCTTTCATTTTTCTTCTTCTTTTTTTTCTCCCAATATATTTGTGGTTGATCATTCATGTACATTATTTCCAAATACTTTAGCGTACAAACAAAATAGAATTATCAACTCTGACATGGACAACACATCTGTCAAATGTCCGATCATTTTAACACTGTATTAACATGCAGATGTGTCAGAAACATATCCTAAATACGAAATTTTCTGTGACCATGTTGTTATTTATTAGTAACCTTAATGTTACAGTTTACCACAGGAATTTCACTCATTCACTCACTCTCTCACTCTGAGTTTATATATATATATATATAAACAGTAAAGGCAATCCAGCTGTATAAAATCTGCCTCAACAAATTCCATCTGATTCTCTATTTGCAAGGTACTCATATACTGTCAGATGAAGGGACAATGTATGACCAAATAAATCGGCTCATAAATTGGATCTATTATTTTAAAATTGTGATTTGTGGTGTTCTCTATTTAATTCATGTTGTCAGTATTTGTATTGAAATTCAAATTTGAAAAACAATTTCTTGAAACACTTTAATACTTGATATTATTTGATAAACTGATGAATAAATTCTGGTTCCTTCTTGACCAGACCATTTAAATTTGCATATCTTTAAAGAATGAATGAAACAAAACAAGGTAAAGTTACAATCTGGTTTTGGTGGTCTCATTATATTTTTTTATATTTTGTATATACATGTATATGTGTATACATATATGTATATATATATATATATATATATATATATATATATATATATATATATATATATATATATATATATATATATGTCA
>NC_142934.1:27725146-27772646 GCF_046866305.1 Octopus bimaculoides
GATGATGATATAAACTGACCAATTTAATCTTTTATGTTTGTGATTGACTTTTATCTACCAACTATTTGTGATGTCAGTAATTGTTGTGTACTGTGTCGCTAAACAAGGAACTCTGTTTAATTCAACACAGCCAACAAGGTACATAGTCACCAAAACATGTAGATGTCTTGTGAAATAATTTATGATAAAAATGCTTTATTTTTCATACATTATATATTTGACATCACATTCTGTTGTTTGCTTGACAAAAACTAATATGGTTTGTTTAATTTACATAAGTATTCAGATTATCATAGCCCTGAGTGTACCAGTTGAATTGTCATACACTCTCCGTGTTTAACTGTTTCAATTAAATGAATTAAAATCAACTGTCTACCTTCGTGAACATCTATCTACCATGCACACACACGCACACACACGCACAAAACATTTAAATTAATGTCGTTAGGAAGTTTGCCTTACAACCGTTTGGTTTCTGTTTCAATCCCATATTATATAATATATGATACATACATACATACATACATACACATATATATATATATATATATATATATAACAATTGAACAACAGAAGATGGAATATATGAGAATATATTATTAATCACAACAAATGTTTCCACACATCTAGCATCGACTCCTCTTGTGGGACACACAAAAACTGGTTCAGGAGTATCTAGCGGTGTAGACGTATCTCGTCAGGTGATAAATAAATAAAAAATTTCATTAAAATGGCTGTTCCATAATGCAACTTCCCATTTTTTAGAGAGAAAAACAACCAGAAGGCATTCCAAAGATTGTCTAACTGAAATTCTTTTGATGAATAGATGCACAAACTTGAGTGCATACATTGGTAGTTCAACCAAGTTACAAACTTAACCACATATTTACCAACACCAGAAACTGTCTTAGTTCAATAAGTCTTATTGCTTAGTTATCTTAAACTCTCTTAACAAGAACCTTACAGCCCATTTTACCATTTAGTTTTGTAATTGTATCGTTTGGGAAAAATGCCCAGTCCCAGCACTCATCAGAACGACTGGTATTAATGGTATAGTGATGTCTCCTTTTCTCTCCATATATATATATATATGTGTGTGTGTATGTGTGTGTATTTATACACACACATACATATATATACTCAACTCTATGATTTTTGATTTTTGCATAATTTGGTTAATTGTATACATTTTCAAAATACCAAATTGTTTAATATGAATTTTCTGTAAGATTCATCATTAATATCAAATGCAAAATATGTCAGTTGCAGTTTTTTGCATAAGACTATTCCTAATTTTGCATTAAGAATAAATAACAAAAAGAAAATAGCCAAAATATTGCATGAAATTGAAATCATATTAACTTTGCTTTGATGTGATTTGAATAAAATGATTCCGGAAACTTCCGTTTTCATGATGAGTTAAAACAACAACACTTTGTGTTTATAAACAACCAATGTCAGAAGAGTCATGTATTGATGTTATTCTTACCATTTCAATGAATTAATTTCTATTGAAGTTCAGATTTTGATGTATTTTTTATATTCTATTCAATTGTGTTATAAAAGTTTGTAGTAAAAAGTCTTTGTGAGTATGAAAGTTTACGAAACAATAATTCTGTTTCCATTAGCATCTACCTTAGCAAATTATTAACCCCCAACTAAATTACTAAAAATGCATCCAGTAGAAGATCTTTGAAGGTCCCTGAGGTTGTTTGAGAGAGTGTTGAAAAGTTGTGGGCTCTGAAGTTTAAGCTGTTACAGTACTGGGTTCTTATTCGAGAGGGAAAAAACAGATCTTCAGTACTATGCAGTAGCATCCAGTGTGGTGATTGGTATAGCTTTCACTCTCAAAATTGGGAGCTAGACCTTCAAAGATACATATGTAGATGTTTTCAAAGAATATTTGGACAAATTATTATCCAAGGTACCAGATGAACTCACAACACAGCTGAAAATATAATGAAGAGCAGTTGTTTCCAATTCACTACTTCATGACAAACATGGGCGGCGGCAGCAGTGGTGGCAGCGGTGGTTGTGGTTGTGGTGGTGGTGGCGGCGACAGCAGTGAGTGTTGAGGATGATGTTATTTCTGTCCAACTCAGAAATTTAAAAGTAAAATCCAGCTTTTGAATGTTATATAAATTTATGTAAAGTTTATAAGTCTGATGGATGTTATAGCGGCATAAATGGTGGGAAAATTGAAGTAAGATAGTTTGTGGTAGTTAGTGATGTGATATTACAACTCTGAGTTCAAATCCCACTGGAATCAGTTGACTTTCATCTATTCAAATTCGTTTGCATTAGTATCAGATATGTGCAATCATTTATGCTCCTCCTCCTCCTCCTCTACAATTTATGGCCATGTGCACATGTGAGAAATCAATACTTACTACTTTGAGAAATGTTGCAGTAGTTTACATGATTATCTAAGCTCATTAATCATTTTAAAGATATCATTACAAGAGCAGTCATTAACTGAAACAGTCAACTGCTTCAAATCCTATTGGGTTGGAGCTTGCTCCCCATCTTCTCAAAATTGATGAAATGACTTGAAAATAAATTTACTTGTTTTTTTTTATATTTGGAAAAGGTCTTTTCTCTTTTCACCAATTAACCACACACTATATGCTCATTCTTCACTTCAGCTTAGTCTTATTTTAGTGTCCTTTGTCTGAAAATTTTCACCATACATCCTGTGACCTTTTCAGTGACTCTCCATCCTATGTGTCTCCTCCTGTTCTGTTTAGTTCATTCTGTCTTTCTGTGGTTAATTGGCAAAAAAAAAAAAATTTAAATGATGATCCCCAAATATAACATTATATTTCAGCACACTTTCTCATCAGGAATTTTGCAAAACAAATAGATAAACGTAATTTACTTGTGTTCTAGCAAAGAAAGAAATCAATAAGGTGAGGATATTATGAGCATTGGGGCATTATTGATCTTTTTTAATCTATTAAATATATCTGAAGTATTGGGATAATAAAATATATTTGAATATTCTCATGTTAAAAAGGATTATTATTTGTTGATTTGTATGAAACTGGAATCACTGCAGGCATAGCTAAGTAGTTTAGAAGTTTGTTTCCCATCAATGTGGACTTAGGTTCAGTCCTACTGCACAGTACCTTGTATAAGTTTATATATACCCTTGTCTTAACCTCATGTGATGGTTATAAGCAAGTATTGTCATCACACAAATGATGTCGTTTGTTTTAGTCTTCCATGAAAAACATGTCTGACCATGGGAGATATTACTTTGCTTGGAAGCAGGTGGGCATTGGAGGCAGGAAGGGTATCTAGCTGTTGAAATTTGCCTCGACAAATTCTGTCTAACCCTTGGAAGCATGAAAAAGTGGATGTTTAATGAAGAAGAAGAAGAAGAAGAAGAAGAAGAAAGTGGTGGTGGTGGTGGTGGTGGTGGTGGTGAGGGTAGCAGCGGTGATGATGATGATGATAAAATACCAGTTTACACAATTATTTGTGCTAGCACAAATATTCTAAAATAATTAAATATCATTTCATTGATGTGTACAATGATTTGAATTGCTTAGTTTATTGAAAGCTGTGTTTGTTTAAGACATATGCAGCTGTCAAAAAGAACTAAAACCTCTGTTGATAAACACTAAAACCTAGCTTAATAAATAGATTGTGCTGGAATACTCCACCTTATTCTGGCTTAAATTTATATCTCATTGCTTGCTGAACCGGATTTGGTTTCTTGTTTAATTCTCAATAAACTTCCTTTTTTCATTTACTTCCTTGAACCTTTCAACCTACTACATAACCTATTACCATGAGTGACTTTAGGGATTTTTACATTAGCAACTGTTGTGAAATACTGGTGCTCCCAAATTCTTTTTCTGAAACCAGCTCAAGGCCACTCTCCTCTGCTGCACCAGACAATTGCTGAGGATTGCCCATAGTGGTGGCATGTTATCTTCAATGGAGCAAACCAGATGGAAAATAACAGCCAAGAGGCAGAGATCTGATGTCAGACAAAACGAACGACTCACATTTCCTTGTCCTCCACTAACCCTCCCTTCTGATAAATTACCCAGCTTGTCTATACTGCCCTTAGCCTGAACAACCACTTCAGGTACCAGCATCCTCCACATCCATCAAGATGAAGAGGCTCACTCACTCATTATAGATTAACTACTCAGACACAAGTTAATGCAGCTGATGATAATGATTGTAGAATAGTTAAAGATGCAGTAGATGAGTTGATAGCTTAGAAATGAAAGGAGCAAAGCTTTTTCATGGTCAAAGATACTTATATCATCTCTAGTATTCTGATTTATCATTAGGATTTTGGATAATCTCTTCCGCCTGCTTCACACTCTGAAAATTGTTCAGTTTACTGTTCTATAAATATTTAATATTCAATGATAACCAACGGTTACTGCCCATCTAATCCTTCGTCTCATCAATAGAACTTTCATTCCACCGATCTTCACCTCTCTCCCTCCCCCTCTCTCTCTCTTTCTCTCTTTCATAGATATTATCATTTATCTTTTTATTCTAATCATCACCAGATAATTTCTCAATTCCATCCAACATTATTCAGCCAAATCTTTGAATATTGGACTGAAAAGAGCTCCACAAGGTAGAAGAAAACTCTTGGTGAGTCACCTCATGTCTATTAGTTCATGTGAACTCATGTTTGATTGAGAGAATGAGTTTTTCTTTTGATTTGCACCACTAATACTCATGAGAAACATTATTATTTGACTCCATACATACTAATTCAGCCATCTTTCAATGAGTTACAGAGGGTGAGCTCTTTCATTCATTTTTATCCTTTCAATAATAATAATAATAATAATAATAGAGCACTATACTGGCAACATAAGACCAAGCTTTGGCCAGGAACTGGAGGGTCAACCTTAGGAATGAGCAAGTGCCTCTGCTGTGTAACATCTGCAATAGAGTAGATGAAACCATTGCCCTAATCATGAATGAATGCCCTAGACTTTCCCAAAACTACTACAAGATGTGGCAACACGACCAGGTAGTGAAAGTGCTACATTGGAAACTGTGTGAAAACTGGGAGCCAGAGAGAAGCAAGATGTGGTATGAGCACAAACTGCAGAGAGTGGCAGAGTTGGAGACTAGCAAAATCTTCTGAGATTTCCCAATCTAACCAGATCTGGTGACAGAGCATAACATAGTGGACAAGGTGCACCACATATGTTACATAGTTGATGTTGCATGCCACTTTGACCAACCAATAGTCTAGAAGAAAGGTGAAAAGATTGATAAATGCAACCCCTTTAAGTACAAAATAGCCTGGATATGGAAAATGAAGAAGGTGAAGATGAGTGCCAATTATTGTTGGGTCCTTGGGAACAGTATCAAAAGGTATCAAGGGGGAATATGAAGGAAATTAAAATAGAGTGCCCAGTAGAACTGTTACAAAAGGTTCGCCTCCTTGGCACAGCCAAAATAATCAAGAAATGATTGAAAATGGATAGCATGGAACCATAGGCTCCAGGAGCTCCAATGAAACCTGTGATAAGATATAATAATAATAATAATAATAATAATAATAATGAGCTTATTACATAGAGTGCTCAGGTGCACTACAACTCAACAGAAAAGCTTAAAAGAAAGTACAGAACACAGTCAAACACAGTCAAAAATCAAGTAAAGGAAAACAGCATTGAAGGTTAGAAGTATGTGTATAGTACGTAGAATTAACACAAAAAGACAGGAAAGTGAATATTTAGAGACTCATAAAGAGGAATAGATGAATAGATACATCAGGAGTAGTATTGGCTAATTTCAGAGAGCATGGAATTTTTGAAGGCTGTAGAGTCCTGACAGCTAACCACTGATGCAGATAGTTTATTCAACGCTTCAATAATTCTGAGCATGAAAAAATGTTTCTGAAAGTCTTGAGTGCTGTGCTGTTTTTAAATTTTATAAGTATATCCACAAGTGGTAGAGGTACTGAATTCAAAATTCTGGTCAAAGTTGTTGAAGAGATGGTGAATAATCTTGTGAGCTTCTACCAAGTCAGCTGCAGAGCATTCAAGCTTTAGTGTATTTATACCCAAAGGATCAAGATGTCCAACATATTGTGAGTGATGAACAGTCTTCAAGTAGGCTGTACCAAACTAGATGGAAATAAATTTTTTTAAATGACAAGGAATTAGCAGAGTTGATAGAGCATCTGACATTGTTTTGTGGCATTTGAATTCCAACACACTGTACTACAAGTTCAAATCCTGCCAAGGTCAATTTTACCTTTCATCCTTTCAGTGTCAATAAAAAGAGTACCAATCCAAGGTGATGGATTGGAAGAACTGTAAGAATGTCAGTCTAGAAGCTTTACAGTGTTTGTTCCAGTTCCATGCATTCTGGGTTCAAGATCTCCCATAGTTTACTTGGGTGGTAGATTTAATCAATTGCCTAATTTAACACTACCACCTGGTGCATTGGATATCTTTAATGAAGTCCATTTTGTTGCAAACATTCAAGTCAGGTTTCTTGTTTGAGGACACCTTGATCCTTTCCCCACCTATCTTGGAGGGCGTATAACAGGTGATAGGCACAACCTGAATAAGTTACTTAGGTCTAAAGAGAGAAAATAGAAAGCTTCTGACAATGCAAAAGTTTAATAAAACCTTTATATTTCAGGCGCAAAGGCCCATGTTCAGAAGAAAAGAACCGTCTTGGAAATGTCCAAGTTCTGTAGGTTCCGATTCAAATTCCCTAGTGTTATGGAAATTTGAATGCGTCAACAGAACTACATAACTGGAGATTTCCCATATTGTTTTTTGTTCTGAAGATGGGCCTTTGTGCCTGAAATATTCTATTAAACTTTCTGCATTGTCAGAAGCTTTCTATTTTCTCTCTTTTTAGCTTCTTTGATATTACAATGCTTCAAGCAAACTACAACACTCTTACTTAGGCCTGTAACGAGTCCTTGACCTGCTTTCAATGGTGTGTAAGTGACTGAGGTTACAACACCTTCACCCTAAAAAAAAAATGAGACACTGCTTCGTCACAGGGTTAACTTCCCAGCTATCGCTGGAACTCATTTACAGCTGAGTGGAGAGAAGCAGTATGAAATGAGGTATTTTGCTCAAGAGCACAACACACCATCCAGAATGGGAATTGAAACCACAACCTTATAATTGAGAGTGCAACACTTTTTTACTCCAGAATAAATGATAAAAAAAAAATATAAGAAATCACTGTATATTGATTTGTATACATTCTTTTATTGTTAAAAACAAAGATTGTGAACCCTAGTAAAACCAAAGTACTTTCATTATTACTGGGTTATTAAATGTAGTGATCTGGCAAAATCATTAGCATGGTAGACGAAATACTTAGCAGCATTTTGTCCGTCTTTACATTCTGAGTTCAGATTCTGCCAAGGTCAACTTTGCATTTCGTCCTTTCAGGGTTGATAAAATAAGTACTTAAAATAAGATATAACCACTCCCTTGAACTTGCTGGTCTTGTGCCAAAATATGAAACTATTATTACTAGGTTATTAGTCATATAGTGTGCCTTCACTATTGGTTAAAATGTAAATACAGGGAGCACCAAAACATAAACTAAAATCACATATTACTGACTGTTAGACAATACTTCACATACACCCACGTATATATGCATACATACACACATATACATACATACAAACACACATTGCTGGCTGTTAGTGTTTATGCATTCAGGTGCACAATATTGTCAGGCTAAAGCATGCACACTTCTTCCCTATCACCAGCAACTTGACACCTTGCTGTTTTCTCTCTGTTCCCCTAAATTTATATAAACAAGATATTTTCCTGTAATGAAGAATGTTTGCTTTAAATCTATGATAGCCTGTTATGACTTTGGAAAGTGGTTATGAAACTCCAGCACAAATCTGTGTTAATGCAATGAGATAAAGCTGTTTTAACATTTAGAATTAAGCTACATACTCTCTGACTGAGAATGAAGCTGTAAATATCTACAGCAGCATTGGTGGTGGTGGTGGTGGTGGTGAGTGGGTGTTGAAGAAACACTGCAAGAAGATAGAGCAACAAAGCCACTATTCTACTATTTTTGTATTCCTCTTGGATTAACATACTCTCTCTCTCTCTCTCTCTCACACACACACACACACACACACACACACACACACACACACACACACACACACACACAGATGTATTTACATTTACATTAAACATAAATAAAAGTTGACACATATTAGAACTGCTTTCAAACTTCATTCTGTAATTTTGTTATACAAAGACAGAATTCACTGAGACATGGTTGACATATTCCATGTTTCGCATATTGCTCATCCAAAGATTGGAAGTTCTGAACCTGAGATCGATAATGATGATGGTGCTGGCTTTGACAAAATATTTTCGGTCATCATGGAGTCTTTCATAATCAAGTAAGATTCCCTCTTGGTATTGAATACCTTGAATGCATAAAGGACGGGACAGACAGTTATAACACTCACAAGACCTAACCAAATCCTTAGTTTAACAAATCTGAAACAAATACTCTTGCTTGTTACTAGGCACCTGTATAGCTTTTTGGTGCCTTTCTAAGGATTCAACACAGCTAAGTAAACACACTACATTATTATGTTATGTTCTCTCTCATTACAAAACCACTCATGGTACACATTTAGAGCTAAATGGATTCAGCTGACATGAGTAAATGGTTTTGCTATGTATATAGCACTAGGTTAGCAATGAAATGTATAAATGGTCAAGCTCTTTAGTCAATAGTTTAGACATTCGATTAACTTGGCCAGCTGTGGTTCTATAGCGAGTGAATTCCTCTTATTTTCACTTATTTGGCTTTGACAGCCTAGATGCAAAATAATTATAATGTACCTCCATGTATTTCCTGATTGAGCAGCTGAGGTTAAGACATGTAAAATATCCAACTGTAAACCAAACTGCTACAATGTAAATGCAAATTACTGTTATCTGAAAACTTATTCTTCATGTGCTGACATGAAAATAAGAAAGTGGGTGTAATAATAAGTAAACCATCAAATGAAAATATCATCATCATTTAGAATATATATATGTAGGACAAGTTTCTTCCAGTTTCTTTTTACCAAATTTACTCATAAGTAAAGACACTTATCCAAGATGCTGCAGAGTAGGGCTGAATCCAAGACCACACTGTTGGGAAGTAAGTTCTCAATCACACCACTATGCCTGTACCTATATCCACATCTATACCTATCTCCACACCTGTGCCTACATAAAATTTTAAGACTGTTTAAAATACATTACCATTTCTACACTCTCTGAGTGGTTGGCGTTAGGAAGGGCATCCAGCTGTAGAAACTCTGCCAAATCAGACTGGAGCCTGGTGTTGCCATCCGGTTTCACCAGTCCTCAGTCAAATCGTCCAACCCATGCTAGCATGGAAAGCGGACGTTAAACGATGATGATGATGATGATGATGATTTCCTCTATAAATTCTTCCCCTGTATCAACTAAATAAATTCTTAGTTTTTAAATTTACTATCAAAGTCTTCCACCTTCCTACTCAAACAGTTCCTTTATCCATGAGCTAAATTTCTTTAAAACTTACACATCTACATCTCTTTATCTGTCTTACATTTTCTATTGGCCCTAATTAAGAATATTTATGCAACATTATAAACCCTTTTGACACCAACCTGCTTGATACCACTCCTGGTTCTGTGATAGAAATTTCCTGCTTTAAAAGTATTTAAATTAAACCTTCCAATAAAATTTCATGTTCATTTATGTTCCAAATACCAGCTTAATAAAGGCAAAGTTATTGTAGTATATTCTTAATTATTTTCAAGATTAAATAAACAAAAACAGTGTTTTTCAACAGAAACATGGTAACAAAAGGGTAAAATATTACTTGAAATCGTTATTTTACTAAATTATTCAGGTTTACTATCAGTACCCTCAGAGAATCCGCTGCCCATTTTGTGATACAGTATCGGTCATAAACATCTCCCTGCTCAGTAATAATATCCTGTATTTCCTTCATAATCCATTGATTAATTTTCAGGAAGTCTTGTCTATTCTCTTTGGTCATGTTTTCCCTTCTAGCCTGAATTCTCATCCTGGCTTGTGCAAAATATTTTTGCTTATCATCATTGTTCATATTCTGTCTTCTTTCTTGGTTAACAACTCTCATTGTTTCCCTATTAGCTTCAGCTTCATTGTTTGTCATACAACTCTCTCTCTCTCTCTCTCTCTCTCTCTCTCTCTCTCTCTCTCTCTCTCTCTCTCTCTCTCTCTATCTATCTATCTATCTATCTATCTATTTATTTATTACCACACACACTCTTTTACTCTTCTTTTTTTTACAGTATGACAGATCTTTACACCACAGGAAAGTATTGTTAGTACTTCTATATAATAGAGCTTAAATCTTATAAAGCTGAAAATATCTTCTCTATAATGAGGGCAAGACAGAGAGAAAAAGAGAATTATGGTGGTGAGAGAGAACACTACCAGACTGAGAAAGTATGTAAATGGTATTAATAATACTATATGAAAACCATGATGATGATGATAATGAGAATGATGAAAACCCTGACAATATTTTAGATTTATGAGGGAGCTTCTAGCTTAACATGTTAGAAATTGCTGCCAAATTTCTTCAAATCACCTGCTACTATTGTATAAAAGGAAGAACACATTGTGGTCCTAATTATGAAAAATAAAACAGGATGGTCACATCTGGCATACCTTTGGTCAAAAGTCTGCTCTGTCAGGACTGTCCTGGCAGTAAACACCAAAAATAACAACAATATTTTGTTTAAATAACGAGTTTATTTTTGTTATAATCAATTAAACAGGATTAAACAAACTTTCATCATCAATGTTTTCAACACATGTATTTGTGGTGCATTTTTATTCAATCTTCTGATTATGCATCTCTCACCATGATTTCATAGTCTACAACTTGCACACCATACTCCTAGTGTCACATCCATGCACTACTCCTCTTTCTCTATTCCTGCTATTTCTGATATACTTCAAAATATTATTTCATCTTTTTTCATTTTCATTTCATTAATAATTATATCTCTTTTACTCATCTTCATTCTTTTCCTACTAACCTTTACAGAAACATATTTCTAACAAGAAGTGACAGCTTATGTGTTTCAATCATTTTCAAAACAATCAAAACTTTGGATGTATTTCATAAAATAATAGCAATTTTTATATCTATTTGTATATAAAGCCATTATATAGAATATATCATTAAAAACAGTTTCTTACATCTAGCTATCATGGATTTTTACTTACTGGTAAGCACAGGCATAGTTGTATGGTTAAAATGTTCACTTCCCAACCACATGGTTTCAGGTTCAGTTCTACTAAATGGCACTTTGGATAAGTGTCATCTATTATAGCCCTAGGTCAGCATAAGCTTTATGACTGGATTTGGTAAACAGAAACTGTAAGAAGCCCATCATATGTGTGTGCTTGTGTATGTGTGTGTTCAGGTGGTTGTGTGTGTGTGTGTGTGTGTGTGTATTTGTGTCACCTTGTCTTGAAATCATGTAATGGTTGTAAACAAGTCACTTTTATACAAGTTGTGCCCCTTGTTTCCAGCCTTCCATAGCAACATGTTCAGCCACAAAGAAATATCACCTTGTTTGCAAACAGGTGAAGGTTGGTGACAAGAAAAGCATGTGCTTCACCAGATTCCAACAGATCCATGCAAGCATAGAAAAGTGAACATTAAAACTATGATGATAGGGATCTCAGTTAGTTTATCATTCATGCAATACAGAAGTCTCAGTTGTGATTTTAATATAAATATGAACACTTTTGAATTGACAGGCAAATTAGGAGGTGATTGGTTTTCATGGGGTTAACTCAATATTTCTAAAAACTCATAAAGGAAGAGTTACCAGCATTTAACTAACACCATATTTAAGAGGAGATTTATCTCGTTTATTTAGCATTTCATAATCTGGCACTAATCCAGAATCTGAAATGTGAAACAATCAAGGTAAATATCATTCTAGATAAGGCATAACTTGTTCAATGTTGGTAATTTTTTCCTATAAAGCATATGAGGTAAACAGTGACATGTAGAATTAAGTCTCTTGTCAAAAATCCAGATAGAACATTTGTGGCATGATACAAACACATGACCTATGACCCAGATATTCAATATCTTGTCCATTCTGTTATTTCACTTCTATACATTAATCACTAGCGCTTGATTATTGATCCCCGGTGAAAATATGAATTTAAACAGGGCTGAATTTGAATAGAATATATGAAGTATTTATTATACTGAAAAATATTTTGTGTATTTTAACAAATATTTTCTTCGTTCTGGTTAAAGATATTAATTTATAACTTTTTCTTATGACAAAACCACAAATTTACTAGCACTCTAACTGATGTACAAGGATTTTAAAAATTGATTTAAGCAACCTTTTCACAAAGGTTTGTTAAATCAATTTAACCCTAACCCACATACTAGTGTTGGTTAAACCAATTTAACAAGTCTGGTACTTAACTATAACTAATTGATAACAGAACTGTAAAATGTCTGCAGGATTTGAAGTGAGAATGCACTGAATTTAAATAAAAGACTACAACACCATTAGTTCAACACTTTACCATTTTTGGAACTTCATTGCTATTCTTCATTTAGAATATTTTTATAATTCTGTTTTAAAACAGAAGACTATTATCTGATTTTTTTTTTTTTTTCCGTGAGGCATTATAATGGCTTTGAAGTAAAAAAATGATGGCTTATTAACCAAAGAATCATAACTATTCCAAGCTAGCATGGGAAATTGGATGGAAGACAGTATATAAAAAAAAAAACATGTCAATGCATAATTTGGCTTTTGAGAAAGATTTAAATATTCCCTGTGGGGCTTACAGCCAGTCAGATTGTGGCATGTGGAAGAGGTACTTGAAAGGTAACAGTGATTTAATATGTCTTTACAGTTTCATGAGCAATCAGTGCATTAATATGAGCAGTAACAATGACAATGTCTATGACAAAGGACTTAACAACTACAACAACAGCCTCAACATTATTGAGAGTATAACAACAACAACAACAACAACAATAAAAGCATGTTAAAGCAGCAATGAAATTACAACAATCACAAAAATAGCATCTGCAATATTTAGCTTTTGTTCTTTTACAATCATTATAACATTACTTTTATGGCCTTTCGTTTTTGTTTAGCTTTTTTTTTTTTTTTTGGTGGGGGTGTTTCTCTAATACAATATTCCATCCATTAGTCTGTGCTAACATAGGTTGACTAGATTTACAATTTTAAACTTTATTTTATTGCCATTTGTAGGATGACAAATGCTGTCTGTCTTTTCAGCAAGATAAACAAAAATAGGGAGAAAAATCACTAACAGCATTATTGCCATCATCATCATCATCATCATTGTAATCATCATCATCATCATGACCATCACACCACCACCACCACCACCATCACCATCATCATTGTTATTATCATCATTGTCATAACACTTCTCCATGCTTGCATAAATCAATCATAAGTAAGTTGGGGTAGGTGTTTTCTATAGCTAGATGCCATTCTTGATGCCATCCTGCCACCTTCACCACCTGTTTCCAAGTAAAGTAACAATCTCCCAGTCTATCAAATACCAAACATCTTGGACATGTTTATATAGAGAACTTGGAAACAAATGACATCATATGAATGACTCTTTTGTTTTTACAAAGACCATTCAAAATGTCAAGACATATCAAGAAACCTGAACATGCTTTTGCAGTGGACTGCAAATAAATGACACTGTTTAGTAATTATAATTATTTTAAAGTAATTTTTTAACATTGTGTTTAAGTATGTTAAAACTAATTTAACAAAGATAATAAATTCAAATTTTAGCACAAGGCCAACAGGTTTAGTGAGGAAGGACTAAGTCAGTTAAATTGACCCCAGTGTTCAACCAGCACTTATTTTATAAACCCCAGGTAGATGGTAGGCAAAGTTGACCTCAGGGGAATTTGAACTCAGAACACAAAGATGGATGAAATGCTGCTAAGCATTTTACCCAGTGTGCTAATGAATCTGTTCACTGCCTTAACCCGTTTGTATCTAAACCAGCCATATCTAGCCCAAATATTCTACCCATTTTGTGTTCAACGTGGTCAGATTTGGTCTATCACACCTGCTCTACAAAGCCATCCTAAAAATAAACAATCACATCATTGAAATGGCAGAGCCATGAGACAATGTATGATTAATTCAAAACAATCTGAATAAATAAGCATTACATTTGACTGAGTAATCTGAATGCCAAAGGGTTCAATTTAACTAAGTATTCATGTATGTATGTTGGTTTTGATTATGAGCTTTCAATGGTTCACTCAATTAAACTACATACTTATTTAATTAACACATACTCATTTAATTACCACGTAAGTGGTTGAGTATTCCACAAACATGAGTATTGTTAACTTAATTCTAATGCCACATCATCTTGCCACAATATGTGATACGGTTAGACTGTTGAATTAGAGATATGATCCAGCACTCAGGCTTCTCCACAGTTTCCATCTACCCAATTTCATCCACAAGACTTTGATTGATTTGAGGCTCTTGCAAAAGACACTTGCCCAAGATCCACACAGTGGCCTTCATAACCATTCAGTTGTGTCTCTGTTCAAGAACCATGATATTATTCTTGATAAGAGATTTGCTGAAATGTCATGCTGTGTAATTTAGAAGTTTGTCTCACAACCCCATGGCTTTGGGTTCAGTCCTACTCCATGGTACCTTGATCAAGTGTCTACTACTACTATAACTTCAGAGAGACCAATGCTTTGCGAGTGAATTCAATGGCCAGAATATGTGTAGAAGCCCATTATATATGTAAATATGTAATGTGTGTGTGTGTTAATTGCCTGACTATTCATTATCATAAATGAGCTGTCACTGGACAAAATGTTTAGTGATGTTTTATCCGTCTTTAACTTCTGAGTTCAAATGCCACTAAAGCTGACTTTGCCTTTCATCCTTTCAGGGTTGATAAAATAAGCAGCAGCAAATATTGGATGTCAATGTAATTGACTTCTCTCCTCAAAAATTGCTGTGCCAAAATTTGAAACCATTATTATTATCATCATCATCATCATCATCATCATCATCATCATCATCATCATCATCAGCATTATTATTATTATTATTATTATTATTATTATTATTATTATTATCATTATTATTATTATTATCATCATCATTATTATTATTAATTATTATTATTATTATTATTATTATTATTATTATTATTATTATTATTATTATTATTATTATCATCATTATTATTATTATCATGGTGGTGAGCTGGCAGAATTGTAGCACACCGGCATTTTATCCATCTTCTTGTTCCGAGTTCAAGTTCCCCCAAGGTTGGCTCTGCCTTTTATCCTTTTGGGGTCAATAAATTAAGTACCAGTGAAACACTAGAGTCAATGTAATCAACCTGCCCCTGCCCCCAAAATTTCAGGCCTTGTGCCTAGACTAGAACCGATTATCATTATCATCATCTTCATCGTTTGATGGATTTTGCTTTATCTATTTCAAATTACATTATGTTTTCCTAAAATAATTGCAGCCATGTCAGAAATATTTTCTCATCTTTGCAAAAAAAATATTGTTGTTGCTGGTGTTGTTACTTGTTGATATTTTCATTTGATGGCAAGGTTATGAGCAGGAAATCCCGGCATGCAATTAATTTGGAACTATTTTCATCCACATGAATTCTGCCATAGAGTGCAAGTCGTGATGTGCTCCAGTGTGTTGTTTAAATGATGTATGAGCTGTTGGTAGGTGGAGGTGGGCGTTCACTTTTCCATCTTTTTATCTTAACACACAAACAGAAACATACACACACACACAAACACATGTACATGTATGTATGCTAACACAGATACAAACGCTCAGACACACACACACACACACATATACATATATTATAAGTATTAGCATGCATACATGAATACACAAATTTGTAGCAGTGTAGTTAAGAAGTTTTTTTCAAAACCACATGGTTTCAGGTTCAGTCCTGTCATATAGCACTTTGAATAAGCACAATCTACTATAGCCCTTGGTTGACCAAAGCCTTGTAAATGGATTTGGTTGATGAAAATTAAAAGAAGCCCATCATATAGAAATAATATATATATATTAGACTGGAGCCTGGTGTTGCCATCCGGTTTCACCAGTCCTCAGTCAAATCGTCCAATCCATGCTAGCATGGAAAGCGGACGTTAAACGATGTTGATGATGATGATGATGATATATAACTTTATAAGTACAAGGGTAAAAATTATTAAATAATTATTAAACAGTAGTTAGCATGTGTAATAAAAGTCAGAGACATAAATATTTTTAAATATAATAGTGTATGAAATATACACGAAGAGAAAATTACCATGTGGATTTCTTACATGCTAAAAATGGCAGTCAAAGCCCAAATGTTTTTTTTTTTTGTGGTTTTGGGCTTTGATTGCCATTTTTAGCATGTAAAGAATCCACATGATGGTTTTCTCTCCATATATATTTCATACACTATCGGGGGTGTGTGTGTGTGTGTGTGTGTGTGTAAGAGTGTGCGTGTGTGTGTGTGTATATATACGTATATATGTATATGTATATATATGTATATATATGTATATATATATATATATATATATATATATATATATATGCATGTATATGTGTGTGTGCATGTGTGTGCGTGCGTGCGTGTGTGTGTGTGTGTGCGCGCGCGCGTGTGCGTGTGTGAGTGTATGTGCGCATGTGTGTGTGTGTGTGTGTGTGTGTGTGTGTGTGATGAGATACTTTCATTTTGTGGCTATCAAATTCACTCATAAGGTGTTAGTGAGGCCAAGACTTTTGTACAAGACACTTGCCCAAAGTGCCTATGTGTGGGACTGAACCTAAATCCTGAAATTAAAGCTAACTTCTCTACCACACAGACATATATATATATATATATATATATATATATATATATATATATATGTATGTATGTATGTATGTACGTATGCAAAATAAACATACATTTATGTTTATGAGTATGTATATATATACACACACACAGATACACACATGTACACACATATACATATGCACACACACATATACATATATATTTGCGCACACACATGCGCGCACACACACACACACACACACACACATGCACGCTCACACACCACAACACATGTTACACACACATCCATGCGTAATTATTATTAAGCTGTTGTTGCTACTGACTGTTATTCTTAAACCACTGCTGTAGTCATAGTTGAGTGAAGGTACATGCTATGTTGATTCTTTTTCTCTCTACTGTGTAACCTTGTAACATTACTACTTTATTAAAGCTAGTTCTGAAATTGCTCAAATACTTAACAGTAGGAATGAGTAGGTTCTTGGAGAGCAAGATAATTACTTAATAGTTATCAAGGAGATTGTTATAGAACTTAAATACCACTTCATAAATTTTATTTCTCCTCTTCATTTTAGTATTATTTTTTTAAAGGCAATCATTTGAAATATTTAAGATTTCTTTTTTTTCCTACTTAGATTTTATTAATTAAATACAACTTATTTTAATGCATTTTTGAATTTGGTTTTTCAAGATTCTTGTTGTGAAATGTGTGTTGAAACAGATTTTGTTGTATCTTGGGAAGGCCATTATACCAATAAGAAACACTTGCATTGATTTTATTTCACTTCTTTTATTATTATTATTATTATTATTATCATTATTATTATTATTATTATTATTATTATTATTATTATTATTATTATTATTATTATTATTATTATTAGTCAACCATGTAACCAATTAATTAATTGTTTGTTTGATTAACTGTTCAGTGAATCAATCAGTCAGCTAGGTTCATCAGAGTTCTTTCATCACTATTCATGACCTCATCTATGACATGCCTTCACTATTCATCATCATCATTATCATTATTAAAATGAATATTAAAAATCATTTTTAACCATTGTTATTCTATCATTATATTTTTTTAAACTCTTTAACATAATGTGATTGATGGGGTTCTCTTTGTTTTTTGCCAATTAGTCAAAAAGGAAAGTTCAACCTTCGTGTTCATCTATCTTTTAAGAAAATCTAAGAACTAGCCCAGATGTTTACAACAGATAAACTCTGTTAAAGACGTCCAAAGATCTGGTGGTGGTGTTAATCCTAGCAAAGTACTAAGTATACCAGTCATAAATCCAGAACATAAAGACTGGCTTTCCTGAATCTGCTAGAGTGGACATAGAACAACCACAAGGGGTCATCCAGATCATACCTAAATAGAGTGTTCGTTACATTAGCTGATAGAGATAGTGTGGGGTGTCGACATTTTAAACTGGTTGGCTGCACAGGCCACAAATTTATGATTGGCACAGTCATAAATAGGAACCCATCAATTGAAAGTTTAATGTGTCTTTCCCAACACAAAAAGACTACAGAAACTGGATTAGCAATTATGTACTTAGATATACTCTAGGTGTCAACAAGGACAAAGAGATGACTTCCAGGAAACCTGAGCCTTTCAGTGCTAAAAAGAGGCACTACAGGTTCACAGCAAATTCTACAGGCATAGAAGTGCCATCAGGTAAGACTGTTTGAGATGTGCACAAAATAATGAAACTGTACTACACATACTCATCAGTCAGTGTTGCTCACTCATGGAGTTATGTTGAACAGATGTCACATGTAGGATGAATTTGGCTATCAAGTATGTCCACTGTGAGAATCAGTTCATAACCCATCCATAACAAGGCAGGGCAGGTGGTGTACCTTTGTCTAATAGTGATAGCAATAAAGGTTGTGTGGTAAAAGAATTGACTGACACTTTTTTTTTTCTGTCAAACTCTCATCAACTTTTTCAAGTTCACTTAAAAAAGTGAATGAAAGTGGAAAGAGAAGTACTCTCCCTCAGCAAATTTGTCAAAATTAGCGTGACTATGATGAAAATGGTTAGGATTGATGGAATTACTCTAAGCATATGCCTGTAGATTGAAGAGCAACAGCTTGGAAAGGGCTTGTAAAGGGCTTGTATCCTTGGTGGTCAGGGTGATCTTTGATCTGTGACACTCCTTGTTGGCCCTGATGGAGGCTCTAGTATATCATAGCTACTGAATCATCAGTGTGTTCACATATTCGCAACAAGATTATGTATTTCCAACTGAAGTTTCCTGTGACAAGAACAAAACATGTGACAATGTCTCTAAGATAAGATCTCAAAATGCAGGGCTCCACCAACAAAATGACACATAATCAAAACAATAAGCAATTTGCTGTCTTGCAGACTTATTCAGTCCATGCCTGTATAGCAATGCAAATGTTAAGGCAATGATGATGATGATGATGCTGATGATCTTTTTATTATGTTAACAAATGTTTAAATTACTGGACTAAATCAATCAATATTTCATTCATCTCATGCAAATGCAATAAATAGAGTTAATTGCCTGACTATTCATTATCATAAATATCCTGTCACTGGACAGTTAACCTTATTGATTTGTGACACAGAAGGAAGAAATGATGTTGTGAAGAGTATGTCTTTCCTAAAGGCATTAACAATGTAAGCAAAAATGAAATAACTCTATCAGGAATCTAAAAACTCACAATATTTATTTGAATAAGTGTAGTCAGAACTGTGTGCTTTAGAAGTTTGGTTTCTGACCATATGGTTTCAGGTCCAGTCCCACTACAGAGCACCTTGGACTGATGGACTCTCCCATTGAAGACGACATGTGAGCATTCAGCTTTTGCTGCACATATACATATGTAGTGGAACCTCAGTTTGTGGACAATTTTTTGAACATAAAACATCTTGGATGATGAATAGTGTCTCAATTAATGAACATCCAAGCTGGTAACAGAGGTTGGCAACAAGATAGGAGTATCAGCAGGTGAGTGTGAGTTGCTGCCTAGCTTTCACTCAGTGCATACTCCAGATGGAATTTTCCATGTCTTCTCTTGGATTTCCTATAGGAAAAATAGTTTTGGTTTACACACATTTTGGATGACAAATGACTTTCAGGAGAGAATTAAATTCATATACCAAGGTTCCGCTGTATATATATATGTGTATGTGTATGTGTACGTGTGTGTGTGTGTGTGTGTGTGTGTGTGTGTGTGTGTGTGTGTGTGTGTGTGTGTGTGTGTGTGTGTGTGTGTGTGTGTGTGTGTGTGTGTGTGTGTGTGTGTAAGTAAAAATAAGATCCAAGAATCAAGGTATAGGAAGATAATAAGCTTCAAGCAGTCCGTAGAAGGTAAAAGAAACAACTTTCAGGAACAATAGTAGTCTATTGATGTAGAAGGTTGTAAGTTTTTCCTGTATCAAAATCCAAAATTAAGGAATGGAATAGATAAGGTATAGGCTACATATGTTTCATAACTAGAAGAACCTTAGATGTAGTAATTATCCAAACGAGGGGTAATCTGCTAGCTACTTATTGGGCCAAAGATACCTTAATCAAAGGAAGTATGTTGTCAAGGGATCCCATGTTGACTTGCAGGAGATTCAAGTAGCTAGTGGATTACCCCTTGCTTAGATAATTACTACTTGTGAGGTTCTGCTAGCTATGAAACATATGTAGTCTGAATCTTAACTACTCCATTCCCTAACTTTAGATATGTGTATGTGTGTGTGCGCATATTTATATGTATATATACATATATATATGTGTATATGTGTATATATGTGTGTATATATGTCTATATATATGTGTATCTAAACTGTCCAACGAATAGGAACATGAAACTCTGAGTAGCAGTTTTTTGTGATATTTTTGTGATGTTTTTTCAGCTTTAATAATGAAGCATCTTACTCTATATCCATATTCGAGTACTATTTTTTTGCATCTTGTTTCACATCTATGTGGTTACTCTGGTATATATATATATATATATATATATATATATATATGTATATGTATATACACACACACACACACACACACACACATATATAAGATGATAATTTATTTTCAAACACATAAGTGCTGATAGAAGAGCAGAGAGTGGATAAGATATCCGTGCAAAGTAGATTAATTTGTCGGTGAGTAGTTTAGCTTAATTGGTAAAGCACTTGACCTGTAATCAAAGGGATGTGAGTTCGAGTCTCATGGCTGGTTGCTGACAAATTTTTCTGCTTTGTATGGATATCTTATCCACTCTGTGTGGTTCTATCAACGTTTATGCATTTGAAAATAAATTGTCATTTTAATTCTATCTCACAATACACATTTCAATGCTTCTAAAACATTAATTTGTTACTTTTATCATAGTATATATATATATATATATATATATATATATATATATATATATATATACAAACACATTTATGTGGGGGGGGGGAGCATATGTATGTGTATGTCTTCTTGTCTTGACACAGAACAATAGTCACTGTAGTACAAGTACTGCCCGCTAATTTCCATAAAAAAATGTGTCTGGCCATGGGTAAATATTACATTGCTTGGAAACAGGTGAGAGTTAGCAAGAGGAAGGGTCTCTAGTTATAAAAAAAACATCTGCCTCAACAAATTCCATCTGAACCATCTGAGCATAGAATAGCAGACACTAAAACGATGCTGCTGATGACGATGACAATAACAGTAATGACAATGATGATGATGATGACAGAGGATGATGAAGAGTTCTTTGCTGATAACTGCAGAATGAAATTTAAAAACAAAATAAGAGAGACTAAATCTATCACCAACTGTATATCTAAAGTAATTTATTAAATTATTAACAAAATATACAAATTAATTAGCTGGTAAATGATTATGGAGTGGAATAGATTTACGTAAAAATCTTCACAGAGTATAGATTACATCAAGATAAAATTTACTTGTTTTATTGTCAAGCCTCTCCCTGTAATGACTACCACTGACATCACCATCACAACCACCACTGCAACAACAACAATAACAACAGTAACATACACTGTTGACATTACTGTTGTTGCTAAAATCACTATCACTCACCACCCATATTCACTCATCAACCCACTTTAAATTGGAAATGTTCAATAATGTCTTTAGTTAATCACAAACAACAGAACATGATTGTAGCAGAATAACAGGCTTGACAAGTACTGCTCCCCAACTACACATACATACATACATACATACATACATGCTACCATATCTCTCTCTCTCTCTCTCTCTCTCTCTCTTGCTCTCTCTCTCTAGCTATCTGTCTCTCTTTCTCTGTCTTTGTCTCTCTGTCTCTCTCTATATATATATCTATCTATCTATCTTTCATTTCAAGTAATACCAACACTATCACCACCACTACCACCACTACCACCACCAATAACAACAACAACAACAACAATAGCAACATCATCATCATTACAACAGACTTTATTACCATCTGCCAGCACCAAACATCAACACTAGAAACCACCAACAGACTCCACCCCAATACTTCCTCCACAACACTACAAACCACCAACAAATCCAGTTCTTCATTAACACTACAAAGCACCAACAGATCCAGTTCTTCCTCCACAATGCTACAAACTACCAACAGACCTAAGGCTTCCTCCACAGCACTACAAACCACCAAGGAAACCCAATCTTCCTCCACAACACTACAAACAACCAACATACTCAATTCTTCCTCCACAACTCTACAAACCACCAACAGACTCAACACTTCCTCTACAACACTACAAACCAACAGAACCCAATGCTTCCTCCACGACACTGCCACCCTATTGCACCTCCACTCCCCACCAATTAAATTCACTATTTATCTCAATCCCAATGTTGCTATCACATTTACAATCCCCACCACCATTACCATGATCAATACAAACAAATACATTACAACCTCCTTCCTACCTCTACCACCAGTCACATACTTCTATATAGACTGATTTGTTGCTCATTTCCTTTGTTTTTCTTTGTCTCTGATCTATTTTTTTCAATATTTTCTACTTTTTTCTTACCTTTTTGTCTTGATTGACTTATTTATTTAAATTTATTACGGCAGCAGTGACAACGACTATGACGGTAGGAGTGGTGTGGTGGTGGTGGTGGTTGAAATGGTAGTGGAGACAGCTGTTGGGGTAAGAAAAGCAGAAGAGAGAGAGAAAGATTGGATTAAAGAAAAAGTAAATCACTGTCTGGAATCTTTCTCAGATAATGATTGGGATGGTTGATGGTGCTGGTAATGTTTGTGGTGGTGGTGGTGGTGGTGGTGGTATGTTAAGTTGTGTTGGTGATGTTGATATTAATATAAGGGGGGTGGGGTGGATAGCAGGTGGCATTGGGGGACATCTTTGCAATTTTCTGTTCTAACAACGCTTGAATCAGTTATGTTTGCTTTACTTAAAACTCTTTCAAATGGGTCCAAATAACAATGCAATGATAATGGTAGTGGGGGTGGGGTGGAGGTGTTGTGGTGATTGTCATCACCATTAAGGTCCTGATCCTTATCATCATCAATAATAATATTGATTTCAAGTTTTTGGCACAAGGTCAGCCATTACAGGTGAGGCAGTTAGTTGATTACATCAACTCCAGTGCCCCAACTGGTACTTATTTTATCAACCCTGAAAGAATGAAAGGTAAAGTCAGTCTCAGTGGAATTTTGAACTCAAAACATGAAGACAGATGAAACACCACCTGGTGTGATAACTATTCTGCCAGTTTGCCACTTTATCATCAATAATAAAATTAGTTGTTTCTAATTTAAGCCGAGGCCAGGAGTTTTATTGAGAGTGTGGGAGGGGTGGGAAGCTAGTCAATATCATAGACACCAGTATTTGACTGGTACAGCTACTTTATTTTCACCCCCGCCTCACCCCCCAAGTATGACAGACTAAGTTGATGTCAATAGGATTTGAACTCAGAATATAAAGGAGTCAGAAGAAATACTACACTTTAATGATTTTTACCTCTCCATTAATTCCTAACTTAAACACAAAGTATGAAATTTTGACTACTGTTTTATTTTAGCAATCTTTGAAGAATGAAAGGTAAACTTGACTTTAGCAGAATTTGAAATTAGAATATAAACAACCAGAAGAAATAATTGAATGCACTGTAGCTAATGCTCTAGAATTGCCACTAATCCACCAAATTTGTGAATTTACATTCAAGATACTGGTAGGCCACAAATACAAGATATCTTTAATCTTTTATCTGTTTCAGTCACTAAACTGCAACCATGTGGTTGGGAAGCAAGCTTCTTACCACATAGCCACACTTGCACCTGTATGGCAAAAGCAGTCTCAGATTCACCCTTCTTTGATAAGTGTTTGAACAGGAAACACACAGTGTGCTACAGTTCAAACCATAATTATGAGTGTAAAAGAAAATGGTAAAACATTAGTTACATGAAGACACCATCCTTACCACCTTGAAGAACTTTTATTTGAATGAATTGTCCCCAGTACTTAGTTTCTGTTTTTTTAAGCTTGGTACTTATTCTATTAGCCCATTTTTTCCAAACAGCTAAATTACAGGGATATAAACAAACCAACATTAGTTGTCAAGCAGCAGTGGGGGACAAACACAAAGATGCATGTGCACACACAACACACACACACACACACACACACATACACACAATTGGTTTCTTTCAGTTTTTGTTTGTCAAATCCACTCACAAGGTTTTAAGTTGGCACTAGGATATAATAGAAAACACTTGCCCAAAGTGCCACATAGTGGGACTGAACCTAGAACCATGTGGTTGGGAAGCAAGCTTCTTACCACATAGCCACACTTGCACCTGTATGGCAAAAGCAGTCTCAGATTCACCCTTCTTTGATAAGTGTTTGAACAGGAAACACACAGTGTGCTACAGTTCAAACCATAATTATGAGTATAAAAGAAAATGGTAAAACATTAGTTACATGAAGACACCATCCTTACCTGTCTAATTTATGAATTTATGAAGACATCATCCTCACCTGTCTAATTTATGTAGCACCACACCAATAGCCATAGGAGCTTTTATTGTCACACCCTGTATGACAACATAAAATATTCTCTAAGATATTTTGCCAAAGGCGTAAATTAAGGATCCAACCCCATAATTGCCATTGATATTCAAATTTTACTTCCCTGTAACTACAGCATCCACTAAACTGTGTTCAGAGCTACAATACTAATATTGATTTCAAATTTTGGCACAAGGCCAGCAATTTTGATGGAGGGGTTAAGTAAGTTACATTGGACCCCAGTGTTCAACTGGTATTTATTTAACAATCCTGAAAGGATGAAAAGCAGTCAACCATAGTGGAATTTGAACTTAGACTGTGAAGATAGACAAAATTCCACTAAGCATTTTTCCCAGTGTGCTAGTGATCCTGCCAGCTCACCATCTTAATAGCAACACTAATAATATCCATTTCAAATTTTGGAACAATGATAACAGGCTGGGGTTGGGGGGTGTTTAAGTTGATTAAATTGACCCCAGTGTTAAACTGATACTTATTTTATCAACTCTGAAAGGATGAAAGGCAAAGTCAACCCCAGGGAAATTTGAACTCAGAACATAAAGGTGAATGAAATTCCACTAAGCATTTTACCCAGCATGTTAATGATTCTGCCAGATCACCGCCATAACAACAACAATACTATTAACAATGTTCAAGTTCCACGTACTGAGGTCGATCTAATCGACTGACCCCCACCCCCCAAATTTCGGGCCTTGTGCCTAGAGTAGAAAAGAATACTATTGACAGTGTTGTGAAAGGTCTGCTTCATTTACTTACTCTTCATGTATGACATAAAAATCATTGTAGTACTTGTTATATTATAAACTTGAATATAATACTTTATTTTATTTCACACCCTAATGTCATTCATCCCAGTCATTTGTATCTAACCCCCAAAATATGAGGTTTGCTCTGTTTTTCAGTGTTAATTTGACTGCTTACTTGAGTGTCCACTATCATCTCTATTTAATAACAGTTAATATAAATGCAGGTTAGTTAGTTGATTTCTCCACTCATGTAGAGAGAGGGAGAGAAAGAGTGAAAGAGAGACACAGAAAGTTAAGAGGTGCAGAGTGAGTGCTTGGTGGAAGGCAATGATTAAAAGGATGCTACACATAGTGAGAGAGAGAAAAACAATCATATATATTTAATAACTGTGATAAAGTTGGTTGGTTGGTTGGCTGGTTGGTTGGCTGGCTGCTTGGTTGGATGGTTGGTTGGATGGTTGAGTTCTCTTTTCATGCTTTACATCATATACATACAAAAAGGGAGAGAGAGAGAGAGAGAGAGAGTAAAAAAGAGATAAGGAGAGAGTTAACATAAGAGGCTGTCAAATATAACTTATAACTTGCTGAAAAATGTATATTTTTTAATGAAATTTTGCAGAAATAAGTTTTTGATTGAGTAGATTATGTTGATGAAATTTTGGGAAATAATACATACATTTATTTCAAATATGCAAATGAGAAATTTGTTTTATTTAATTTTATTTTAAGATACTCTTTACTCTTTTTACTCTTTTACTTGTTTCAGTCATTTGACTGTGTCCATGCTGGAGCACCGCCTTTAGTCGAGCAAATCGACCCCCGGACTTATTCTTTGTAAGCCTAGTACTTATTCTATCAGTCTTTTTTGCCGAATCGCTAAGTGATGGGGACATAAACACACCAGCATCGGTTGTCGAGCAATGCTAGGGGGACAAACACACACACACACATATCTATATATATATATATATATATATATATATATATATATATATATATATATATATATATATATATATATATATATATATATATATATATATATATATATATATATATATATATACATATATATGACGGGCTTCTTTCAGTTTCCGTCTACCAAATCCACTCACAATGCTTTGGTCAGCCCGAGGCTATAGTAGAAGACACTTGCCCAAGATGCCACGCAGTAGAACTGAAACCGGAACCATCTGGTTGGTAAGCAAGCTACTTACCACACTAGTATTCATTTCTTTTTTTTTTTGTATAAGTACCAAGAAATTTGACAAAAGTTAAATTATTATTATCGTATGTATACCATATTCCCTAATATTACCCACAGTGGTAACAGTATACTTCTAAAGTTATCCACCATATGATGAGTAATATTCTACTATATTATACCATTGATTACTGAATCTAAGAAATGTATATTTTTATCAATGATTAATAAACAAAATATAAATTATATGGATTTTTTTTCCTGTTCTCAAAATTATATTTCTTAAACAATTATTTGGGCATTAAATGTGTTGACCAGTTCTGTTCATATGCTGAAGTATATGAAAATAGAATTGGATACAAATACAAAAAAACTACAAAAACTCATAGAAATACAGAATCTATTAAAAAAAACATATCAGCTCACCAGAAAAAGAAATCAGAAATACATGACAAATGTGTTCATACATATATTAGAAATGTCCAGTTACATAATTTTGATTAGATATTTGTGGTTATAATATTTGTTAGTAATAATGTAAAAGTATCACTGCATGTTTATTGGATCATTTTGGATAATGGAGTTCTTGTTGGTCAGAAATGAGCTGTGTTGCAGCCTTAATGCAATATAATGAAACTGGTTAAATGTCAATGTGCATTTATGTATGTTACATGTACATGTATGTGAATGCATAAAGTTTGATGTTGTTGTTTAGTTTCATGCCAGCTTTGATTGAACAAGTCTTCCGGCTTTCATTCTGTTTTGTCCTGATTTTTTTTTTACTTCAGGCCTAGTGTTATCTAGGACTACATCATTCAGTGTATTGTTTTCTTTTTATGTATGATGCATATGCCTGAGTAAGAGAGATTGATAGAAAATATGAAAAGTTTCAACCAAGGAAACAGTTTGTCTTTCTTTTAATTTTATTTAAATTGATGTATTGGTGAAATAATGAAATATTTACAATGATATTATGAAATGCTGAAATATTTACATTATAAATTCAGCTAAAACGATCTTTCAGAACAACATACTTAGCACAAAGGCAGAAAAGCATAAATTTTACTTATAGTTTGCATGTTCATACTTTAATTGTGCTCAACACTTGTTTCATTACAATAAACATCAGCAAATGTATCATTGCATAATTGTGATACATAATTAACTTAATTTAATTTAAGTCAAATTAATTTTAAAATGGTTTTACCAAAGCATCAGGAATGTTATGCTATGTTATTCAGAAAACCATTACTGATTTAAATACATTGAGATAGTTTCTGGGGAAAATTAAATAAAAGAAGTAATAATAAATGTTCAATAAAATTACAAAACTATAAGTTAGATAATAAGCAACAGCACTTTCACAAATTGAAGAAACAAAGATTTTATGCTATTTACATAATGATCAACACCTCAATCAGCATGTTCATTTGCACCTTTCATTCTCCTGCATCAGTAACTTCCTATCAGATTGCACTCTCAAGGTGTATGCTGGCAAGGCTCTCTCTGTTTCACTCTTTGTTGCCTCTTGTGTGCCACAGGATTTGCTTTAGTTCCTCTCTTTCTTCTTGCAATACATTAATGATCTACTTGCCATCATGTACAACAATGTTTACATACACACACACACATATATGTACATGAAGGATTGATGGATTCTTCAATTGATCTTGATGTAAGTTTGCCTTTGTTTTTAGCTTTGATGTTTGTCACAAGACTTTAAACCAGCTAGTAGTTTACAAACAAATCCAGAGATTGGATGTAAAACAGGATTGTTATGCAAAACAGCTGGAATATTAGATCAACTTTGTTTTTGTTGGTGTGTGTGTGTGTGTGTGTGTGTGTGTGTGTTTGTTCGTGTGTGTGTGTGTGTGTGTGTGTGTGTGTGTATGTGTGTGTGTGTTTGTATATTCATATAAACATACATTATATATTATCCAAATTCTATAGTATTAAGTATCCAACTGGTTTCACACAAAAATACAATGGAGTGTTGGGTAACAATCCAATCATATAATTGCGCTCATCAGAAGTAGCTGATATGGAAGGGAATATGGCGACTGCTCTCTATTGTCAGAGGTGGATTAGCACAAGTGGTCAGCAGCTGCTGCGAAAAAAGTGGTGAAATTAAAAATGGGCCAGGAGATTTGATTAGAAGTTATGTACCTTGGTAGAGTAAGTTGTGAAGCTGGCAAGAGGTATCTTGAAGTGGGGATGGTGTGTATTATCAATGTGGTATCCCTGTGGGGATGAGGTGTGTGGTATGTGAAACGGTGTCAGGATTTTTTCTGGGGGTGTAGGTATATAGCACTGTGTTCATTGGTTTTTCTTTCTGTAAAGGATAAAAGTTGTAGGGTTTTCTATTAGCGTGCAGTGTGTAATGTATAATGTGTGTGTGTGTGGGGGGTCTGTGTTTATGTGGGGGTACAGTTTGCATGAGGGGGTATGTGCTAGGGTGAGGGATAGTTATATGTGGGATGTCTGCCTTATAGGGGTGTGCGTATATGTACATGAGAGCATTAGTGTGTGTCTTGGTCAAGGGCATTGGTGGAAGGTCGTTTGTAGAAGGCTGAAGCAGGGGACCTGCAGTTGCAGTTATAGTGGGTCATGCAGGTATGATAGAATGTACTTTCTTTCTTGCAGATAAGGATTAAACACCTCACTCATGCTATTCAGGTAAACATCCAGGCATTGGGTACCTTTTAAAATTGCTCTCTTCTCAGTCAGGTATAAAATTGGACTTCCTGCTACTATTGAAGTATGGCTTGTATCTTTCTAGAATCCTCCACTTTATGCTGTACTCCATGGCACTTTCTTTCAAAGCCCAGACATTGCTGGCTAGGGTTATGGCATTACGTCTCTCTGGGATGTTAAATGAGGACTTGTGGTTATTAAAGCAGATTCTGAAGGGGCTTTTCATTGCCCCCACATATTTTTACACACTCAGTTCTCCATTTGGTTCTGTTGCTGTTACTTCTGCCTTGTAAACAACTGTTTCTGTATTGCATTGGCCATTTAGTGGACAGGTTGTGTTACCCCTACATGAGCATTCTGTCACAGTCTCGGGTCTGGGCCTACCAACTAAAATCTTTTTTTACACTAGGTACACAGCTAAAGGATAATCTCAGAGTATGTTTATTAAATATTTTGTTGAATCTATTGGTTTGGTGGAAGTGTCTATCAGTTAAACAAAGGAAGATCTTACCTAACGTTTAAAGAGGATGGTGGTGTGAACCACAGTACTTTCCAGTGGTGCTTTCTCTTGGTGGGGCTAGGGTCTGGCATGTAACTAATTCTATCCTTGAAACCGCTGGCAGTCAATTGTAGTATGGGGTGGCAGTGTCAAAGATCTCTTTGTCTGAAGATGTACGTATGTATGTATTTATCACTGATATATTTTACATTGAGCAATCATTATCTGATATAGAACTCAATATCCTGAGTAGAGTGGATTGATATATATTTATTATATCAAAGTTGACAGTCTCCTCTAAGTTTCATCCATAGTTGGGCTGTTCATGACAGTCATTAACTGCCTAGTTAAGTGTGAAACTTTGTTGCCATCCACAAGGGCAATAAATTTATATAAAGTTACTTGAACTGTTCAATATAACTGTCAAATATCTTTAAAATAGGATCATATGGAGTCTCTTTGACAATCGTCATAGCTATTTCATTGTAAGTTTATTATGAGAAGTTTCTAATGCAATTCAACAGATCAAAAATCTACATGACACTTCTATATACATTAAGCAAGGTAGAGCTGTTGTTGTCATTGTTGTTGTTGTTTAACTCCAGGTCAGTTCAAATGGAATTAATCTGTGATCAAAAGTATTCAAGCTATGACCATCTCATCTTTTATATACCAAGGTCTACATTGTCTTAATGTGTCCTTCTGTTTTTAAGAGGTTTGTCAGTGATTTGAGGAAAATATTTAGCTGCTACTTCTAGGAGGTCAAAAGAATATGTAGAGGCTTTTACAGTGATTTTTGATTGAAATGGACCAAGGAGGTGGATTTTTCTTTTTGTTTGCACCTGATTGTATTATCGTATATCAGGTATGTTGGTATATAAGGAAATATTGCTTGGAGACAGGTAAGAGTTGGCTACAGGAAGAGCATCCAGCCATTTACAATCTGCTTCAATAAGCTCTGTCTGACCCATGCAAGCATGGAAAAGTCAATGTTAAAACAATAATGATGACATCATCTTCGTTTCATGTCCACTTTTCCATGCTTGCATGGGTCAGATGGAATTTTGTCAAGACAAATTCCCTACAGCCAGATGCCCTTCCTGTCACCAACTCACATCTGTTGCCAAATAAGGTTATTTTCCTCTTGATCAAACATTGTTTGCACAGAAGATTGCAGATGAAGGAAACCACTTGCATTATGGTAACATTCATTTACAACAAGCACATGGAGTTATGGCAAGGAGACAGTAGCACGCACACACACACATATATGATGAGCTTCTTTCAGTTTCCATCTACCAAATCCACTCATAAGGCTTTGGGCAGTCCAACGCTATAGTAGAAGACACTTACCCAAGATGCCACACAGTGGGACTGAACCCGGAACCATGTAGTTGGGAAGCAAACTTCTTAACACAAGCCATGTCTGCACCTGTATATATATATATATATATATATATATATATATAAATAGAAAGAAACATTATTATTTCTAAATATTTCAGAGAGATATATTCAGTAACAGTTCTTTAAAGTAAAGACTATTTGCTAACATAATGTGGCTGTCCTGGAAGGGATGATTGTTACTGATTAGCCCCAGGAAATATTGTTTCCAGCTGGCTATACGACACAATATCTGTGTCCTTATATTTTCGAACAGGGAGTCCAGCACTCCCATCCAGCACAAACCAACATCTGTGGACTGGTTTCTGGGTTATTGCCCTTTATCAACACAGAGTAACTGCTTGGTTAGGTGGAGTTGTTGAATTCCCGTTTGAAAACATAGTTTTCAAAGTGACACACAGTCACTGATCTAATAAATAAAAACATTGTGTCTGTGTGTGTGTGTTTGTATCAAATATGAGGATGAGGGTATATATCTCGGGGAAACATTCGACATACTAAATACAAATATTGCAGAGAGTCTTACATATCTTTCACTTAATTAATTCTATATAGCTATGGTGAGTCACCTTAGCTTAGAAATAATTTAATAGTTTATTCTTCCTTTAAATCATCTTTTTGTGACTCATGTAAAAATACATTTAAATCTTGTGTTGTGTGTGTGTGTGTGTGCATGTGTGTGTGCGAGAGAGAGAGAGAGAGAAGGTGGGTGTGTGGGTGTAAAATTAGAATAAAAATGGTGCTTTTATATCTCAAGAGGTAAAAATGGTGTGAGAGAAAGTTAGAAAGCTTGTTTATTCAATAGAGACTTGACAACTTAAGTATTCTATTGTTAGAAATAAAATTCAGGTTTGGTTTTTGGAATACATCAACAGTTCAGAGTTGTTGTTGTTGTTGCTAGAAAAATACCAACGTTTACCGAATGAAAATCTGGTTTGGCCTTTAGGAATTTTGTAGGCCAACTGACCAAAATAACAACAGTGAAAAATCTCTCACAACAAGCCACACACAATTATATGAACATCATCATCATCGGCATCATTATCCATTTAGTGTCTATTTTCTCGTGCTTCTTATGTATTGGAATGGAGTTTATAGAGACAGATTTTCTATGGCTTGATGTTCTTCCTCACTTGTATCAAAGCAAGGTAATATTTGCCCAGGACCAGATGTGCTTTTCATGAAAGATAGGAAATGAATGACACTGCTTGTATGACAGTGACACTCATTTACAACTATTGCACAATTTCAAAACAGGTAACATAAATGTATACACACACACACATACACACACACACACACACACACACATATACACACACATTTATAATGAACTTCTTCTAATTTCCTTCTAACAAATCCACTCAAAGGTTTTGGTCAGCCTTAGGCTAGAGTAGAAAGCACATGCCCAAAGTCCAAGCTACCATGCAATAGAACTGAAGTCCAAACTATGTAGTCAGGGAACAAACGTCTTAACCACTCAACCATGCCTTTGCCATTTATCTATCAGTGTTGTTCTTGTCAAGACCATATTTTCATTCACTTTTGGAACAAACTCTTTTTCAGAAATATTCTTGAAAAAAACGTATAAACTTTACTATTTCCACCTCTTCAGTTCTCTTAAAACATTAAAGCATCAAATCCATTATAAGGGACTGTGTAACACTTGCCATAGAATTGCATTTGATCATTTGGTTTTTTTGATAATTATCTCATTAACATGAGGAGTAACTGAATTCTACACATGCCTTTAAGTCAGATAACTGATTCTCTACATGTGTTAATGGAACTGCAAAATAGATACCATTCCCATCCTTTGGTTAAGTGCTTGTTGTCAGGAATGGGAGCCAATTCTAAAACACCCAATTATAATTGTGTAGCATTATACACCAACCATCTTTAAAATACCTTTATAAACCAGCCACCTTTAAAAAGGAAAATGACTGTTCTTTTTTTAAGGTTTATTAAACATTGATAATTTCATTGATATTATTTCACACTCCAATATTCCTAGTCACTGAGGCAGTGAGCTGGCAGAATCATTAGCATGCCTGATAAAATGTTTAGTGGTATTTCGTCTGTCTTCACGTTCTGAGTTCAAATGCTGCTGGGGTCAACTTTGCTTTTCATCCTTTCGGGGTTGATAAATTAAGTACCAGTGAAACATTGTGGTCAATTTAATCAGGCCCTGTACTTATAGTAGAAAAGAATATTCCTAGTCACTAGGCATCTTTAAGACTCTTTCTTCCATGTGGTCTCAGGATCAATCCCACTGTGTAGGACCTTGGACAATTGTCCTCTACTATAACTTCAGACTGACCAAAGCCTTGTGAGTGAATTTGGTGGACAGAAACTGAAAAAAACCTGTCATATATATATATATATATATATATATATACATATATATATATATATATATATATGAGAGAAGTCAAAAATTAACCACACTTTCACCATAACATATCTTTATTATTGTTACACTACCTTATGTGCATGTGTGCTTATAGTTAATACTATTGTGGTCATGTGATCGAAGTTTCAGCTTCATTGCGCCACATTTCTTTCTGGCTTTACAATGTAAGCATGGCCACTCCACAAGCAATGTGCACTAAAGAAGGACAAAGAGCAGTGATCCAATTTCTCTGGTTGGAAGGTTTGTCAGGTGCTGAAATTCATTGCAAGCTTTTAGCACAATACAGAGACAGTGCACAACCACATAGAAGTGTATATGAGTGGATTGAGAAGATTAAAAGTGGCCGAACAAGTGTGACACACGAAGAGGGAGCAGAATGCCCATCAATCTCCATCACTGATGAGAAGATTCAGCAAGCTCAAGAGATGGTAATGGTGAACCGGTTCACAATTATCATCTCTTGGATCACTGCTTTGTTCTTTGGAGTGGATCAGCCATGCTTACACTGCAAAGCCAGAAATAAAAATGGTGCAATCAGGCTCAAACTTCGATCACATGACCACAATAGTACCAACCATAAGCACGCTTGCACAGGAGGCAGTGTGGCAAAAATAAAGATAACTTTTGACTTTCCCTCATATATATATATATATATATATATATATATATATATACATGCATGCATACACACCACATTTTAGAAGCTCTAAGGAAGCTACAAGGAGATGCACAGGCACTCACTTCTGGATGCACTTGCATCTTGTAGCAGAAACAGCTGTGAGCTAATGAAGTTGATTACGGAATTCCTGTTCTCTTGTCATTTATTTAATTTTATACACATATGTTTGAGAGTGTGTATGTAGTCCAACCTATGCCAACAGGGGAAATGGATGTTAAATGGTGGTGGTGGTGGTGGTGGTGGTGGTGTGTGTGTGTGTGTGTGTATGTGTATGTGTATGTGTGCGTGTGTGTGTGTGTATGTGTATGTGTGTGTGTGTGTGTGTGTGTATCTGCATATGCATGCATGTTTGTACCCTTGTCTTGATATAATGTTACTTTTGTAATCAACCATCACCATCATGCAAGTAACGCTGTTTGTATTCAGTCTTGCATGGGAAAATTTTGCTTTGCTTGGAAACAGTTGAACGTAAGTGTCAGGAAAAGCATTTGTTCATAGAAAATCTGCCTTAACAAATTTTGTCTGACCCTTACAAGTGTGAAAAAGTGAAAATGATGATAATGAAACAATTGATTTCCTATAAAAACAGCAAAATAAGCTCATGAAAGAAATTCATTAAAACCTGCAAAACAAGTTTTGGACCAGTTACCTTACACTTGATTGCTAAATAATCTTATAAACTGAGAAATGATTTTGCCTAAATAGGGGTCAGCAGACTTTTTATATCATTGACCCCTTTCATGGAGTTGTTGATAACTTATTGACCCCCATCATGTAAATTTCTAAAATACAATTAAAAGTATTATTAAGGAAAAATCTCTTAATTTAAAACTATAGTTCCTTTGATCTTTTGTGTCATTACTAATTCTCAATAAAAAAATCTAAAGAAATTTAATGAAAATACTTGATAAAATTGATATATAACAATAAAAATTCAGTCATTATATTGGTTTAGCGGGAATATTTAATGTGAAATATGTGTTTGTTGAATACAAGTCATTGCATTGATATTTGACTGGAGATTAGTGAGTTTTAGTCTTAAATTTCTGTATTCTTCCTCTAATAATTCGTCCAATGTTTATTGAACCTTGGATAGCCACATAGACCCTCAGGGGTTAATATTGAGCACATTGCTCAATATTAGGATCTCAGAAATAAATAGATGGAATGATAAAGTTTTATATTTTAATACAGTAAAATAGGGGACAGTTTCAACTTCACACATTTTGTAGTGTTGTAGTTCAATACATACCTCCATACATACCTCTGTACATATTTCAACACATGTCTAAGGTCTCAACCTGAATGCTATTAGTTCACATCATCAACCCTGTTGATACCAAGCCACCCAAGATCACCCCTGGTTCTCTGATACAAACTTTCTGTTTTAAAGTGATCTATGTGAAAAACCATGCAATAAAATTTCATGTTGATTTATGTACCAAATACCAGCTTGATAGTGACAAAGTTATTTTACCAATTTTTCATTGTTATCATAATTAATTGAAACACAGACAGTATATAACAACAGAAATATGGTAGCAAAATGGTTAAATTTGGGGCAGACTTCAATTAGCTAGTATTCAACTAATTGGTAGGTCATAGGCTCTGGTCAATGAAAACTATCCCCTCAAGTCAGCAAATCTCTACTGACTTAAGTCTTTTCCATTTAAACCAGCCATATTCATCCCAAATATATTGTCTGTTTTATGTTCAAACCAGCAAGATCCAGATTCTTACACCTACCTTACAATGTCATTTTAAATATAAACAATCACATCATTGAAATCTTGAATCTACAGATAATGCATGATTAATTTAAAACAATATGTGTAAATTAGCCATTACATTTGATAGAGTAATCTGAATGCTAACGGGTTTTAAGTTGTTCCTTAAGTTGTAATCTATAGGATAACATGAGCCAATAAGGGACATGTATACAAGTCACATGACTCGCTAGCATAGTGGTTTAAGTTTTCTTTAAACAGCCCACCACTATCTTCAGTATTTTCCCAACAAAGAAATAAGTAATGTATCATGCATAAAACTATAGAAATTGAAAGAGAGAAGTCTAATTAATAAAGCTGTGCCAGTATATTGTTATTAATTTGGGAAAACAAGGAAAGTTTAATTGATATTTCAGAGGTCTACTTAGCCAAGCAATATTTGTTAGTCAAGTTAGTCTAACTTAATTGGTTAGAGAGGTCACTGAGTACACATTTCCTGCTGTCGTCAGTGTCAAAAATAACAGTAATGTATAATATAGTATGTATATGCACGTGTGTGTGTGTATGTGTGTGTGTGTGTGTGTGTGTGTATACGTGTGTGTGTATACGTGTGTGTGAGTGCATGTGTGTGTATGTATGGCTGTGTGGTTAAGTTTGCTTCCCAACCACGTGGTATCAGGCTCAGTCCCATTGCACAGCACCTTGGGCAACTGCCATTTACCTCTAATCCCAGACTGACAAAAGTCATGTGAGTGGGTCTGTGGATCTTGCAGATGAAAATTGAAAGATTCCATCATCATCATTATCATCATCATTTAATGTCTGTTGCCAATGCTAGCATGAGTTGAACAGTTTGACCAGAGCTGGCAAGCTGAAGAGCTGCACCAGGCTCTAGTCTGATTTGGCATGGTTTCTATGGCTGGCTGCCCTTCCTAACACCAACACCTTACAGAGTGTATTGGGTGCTTTTATGTGGCACTGCAAGGGCGCTTTTACATGGTGTTACATGGGCACTTTTACATGGCACTGCAGGGGCACTTTTATATAGTACTGCATGGGTACTTTTATGTGGCACTGCTACAAGAGCTTTACACCACCAGAAGGACCAGTTGCAAATTTCTGCTCTGTGTGTGTAGGTGTGTGATTTATGGGTAGGTGTATTTACATCCTGCATGCTTCATATGAAACATTGCTGGTCGACAAAACAGTGAAGTTTGTTGTCATTTTCCTGTCAACAATTCCTCCACTCACACTGAGCATTTATAAATATGTGGAATAAGAGATCCTTTACTTAAAAACAGGTAAAGGTGAGTAACAGGAGGAACATCCTACTTTAAAACAATGCCTCAATAATATATACTTGTCTAACCCATGCCAGCATGGAAAACTGAATGTAAAAAGTAATTTCAACTTATATATTTTCTCTCCACAAGGTATAGTGTTGTCTCAGACAACATATATTATATCTGTCTCTGATTTTTAAAATTATGTCAGTGTCAGCTACCACCACCACCATGACTTGTTATTCTGCTAGAAATAGCCTTTCTCAAATCATACCTCACTAGACTGGTTCACCATATCAGTACATATTGTTTTCTACCATCACCTTTACAGTGTCCATGATGACGATGATGACCTTTGACATGGTTGAACAACCAATGCCAACCACTCAGGATTTACAGTATGGATTGCACTATTCATCCTTCCAATTGCTGAATACAAAACCTGACCCCTGAGAACTCCATTTGGGTGATTTTCATGAGTCACCATCACTCCCTTGTACACTAATCCATCACAAGGGTACCCATCCACAGTTGAGTAGACTGGAGCAATGTTTAGCAGTGGAGTATTTTGCTCAAGAACACAACACATAGCTTGTCTGGGGATAAAAACCAAAATCTCATGTTCATGAGTGCAACACCTGAACTCAGCCATCCATATTGGATTATAACCACAATCTTACACTATCCCATACCATCACCCATTTGTCAGCACTGCTTACCATTTTAGGTCTGTACACCACCATCACAATCACTCTTTTTGTCTTTTATCCTTTTTCAGTCATAAGACCATGGCCATGCTGGGGCACTACCTTGAAGAATTTATAGTTGAATGAATCAACTCCAGTACTCATTTTTTGTTAAGCCTGATGCTTATTCTAACATTATCTTTTGCTGAACCATTAAGTTACGAGGACATAAACACACCAACACCAGTTGCCAAATGGTGGATGGGACAAACAGAGATACACACACACACACACACACAACAGGCTTCTTTCAGTTTCCATCTACCAAATTCACTCACAAGGTTTTGGTTGGTCTAAAGCTATAGTAGAAGACACTTGTCCAAAGTTCTGCGCAGTGGGACTGAACCCAGAAATGTGGTTAGGAAGCAACCTTCTTAGCTCACAGCTATGCCTATATATATATATAGATCGCTGACCACTACATTTAAATTTTTTTCTCCTTGTTTTTTTCCTTATTTCTTTCTGTTGAAGGGCATAGCTCGAAACGTTAAAGACTTTCTCTATTCCCAAGTGTTAAACTAATACATCCTTTTGTTGTTTACACCACCTGTCCTCGTCTGTTGTTGTTTTTTTCGTAAATTCTCCCATACATATATATATATATATGTATATATATATATACACACAAAACAAGTATCACAATAGCCTCAACATCAGCCATAGGCAAAACTGCAACCCACTGAGAATCTCAGAATGCCTAATGAAAAATTATCTTGAATTTTTCTCGGAAGTGTGACCTACCTGAAGATGAGCTATGCCCCATGCAACCTGCTTCTCAAAAACAGGTTGCCCATACCCGTTCTATACGGTCTTTCATCATGCTAAAAATAGCAACCAAATCTTTTCTTACTATCTTAAAAAAAGGAAGGACACGTGCAATGTAGCCATAAATACATTATGCCTAAATAGAAAAAAAAATTATAAGGTCATGTTTGGAATCCTTTTGATCATGGATGTAATTAATGAAGGCTGACCTGGGGCTAAACTGCATCAACTTCACTATCACTTCCTATTATGAATACAGCCACACACAGTGAGAATCACAACATTATTCCACTGTTATAAGCCTGCATCACCACTAAAAATCACCACATGCCACCACCAACCCCATATATGCATATGTCATTAACAAAAACAAGACATAATCTTAGTGATGTCTAGATAAACAAAACTCCTTAACAAAATAAAGCTTATCTCAGCTGATCAAAACTTGAATAACATATGTTAGACTAAGGGTGGTGTGCCGAGATCAACATTGTAGTCTTTTTAATCTTCCTTATCACCGCCACCACCACTACCATCATCATAATCATCGTCATCATCATGTTTTTTTCATTCACAACTACCCCCTTAATCTCTCCTAGTATCACCTGCTGCCAGGGTCAGGATAATTTACATCTTCCATGCCCCTCCCTCCTTTCAATGTCTGCTCTTACCTGACAATGAAATCTGTTGCTTCCACACTCTCGCTGATGCTTCTGCCTGCATTCAACATATTTGAATGTTTATGATGCAGATTTCCCGTGTTAAATGTGGTAGGTCCTTGGTTTCCCATCTCCCCATTACTTGCAGGGCAGTAATGGTTTGGTAAATGTAGTAGATCTAAAGTTTCTCATTACCTCACTCATTCTTAAAAACAGCTCTATCATCCTTTAGTTTGTGTATTTTATATGAAAGATTCTATGAAATCTTTAAACCCTTTTGTTACAATATTTCTGCTGAAATACGCCAATTAAATTTGACAGTAATAAAGAATCTTGGAAAATGATCATCATTGTGAAATTTCTAATTTAAGATCACTTTAAAACAGGAAGCTTATATCATAGGACTAGCAGTGATCTTTGGCAGATTTATATCAAAAGGGTGAAGGCAAAGGAATATAGTATTTGACAGAGTATCTTGTCTAATAATATCAATAATAGTTTCTTGTTTCTCTGACATACTATTGTCAATTAGGTCAACTTAAAGAAGATCTCAAAAATATCATGGAAGACAAGAACACATGGAAAGAAAAAGTGGTATTGGTCCGGACAACCTGCCCAAAATGATAGATAATTATCTACCATTTTGGGCAGTTGCCTGAACTCCTTTTCTTCATTATAATGAAGAAAAGGTGTGCCTGGCTGAGATATGTGACAAAGGAGAGTGCATCCTTGTCTCAATTCCTTATTGAACAGTGAGACGGAAAAATAACAAATTCCTGAATCTTAAAAGCTACAGGGGCTTTCTCATGCCCATGAATGAGCAATTACAAGTGGCTCTAGCCAATGTGCAGAATAATATCACCTCCTACAGTTGAGGCAAAGTCAACAGAACTGTGTGCATAGTACTCAAAACTAACAATAAGGTTAACAGCAAAAATGGATCTGAAAAAATATGCTACAGATCTAAAAGTATGTAGTCATAACATCCAGGGAGTGGCAATATCAACCTTCAGTGTTTGCACTGCACACACCATAAAATGCTAGTTTGAGCCATTCCTATTTTGACTTCAGGAGTCAAGAGTGACAAGAACTAGCAGGAGTATGTAGTGTGTGAGTGTGTGTGTGTGAGAGAGAGAGACATAAATTTCACGAGTCAAATAAAAAAACAATTGACAGTGGCAGTTTTGTATCAGATCTATTCTAAACTCTGAGAATCAGAGGTGATATAATGGATATGCTCCTAGCCTCCTCACACTATAGGGTGCTGTGCATGGTGAAGAGCCATATTTATCTTGAGGTGCCTTGTTTTGAGCAAAATGCAGTGAATCTAGAGGACTCAATAAAATATCCCCTGCCTGGGTGACATTGAAACCATAGCTGGTGGATGTGGTAATACAGTAGAGGAACTTGCTTAAGTCAGTGGTGACTCATCACATGTTAATGAGCAGAGGAACTGGAAATAGCCAGCGATAAAGATCAACCACTTTAGTGAAAGAATTATTGTTTGCATCTACAGTGGGCACGTACTCAGATATGAAGTCTAAGCTGTCAATAAATTAATGTTGATTCTAAATCTTTTCTTCATTCAGCAATTCATACTATCCTGAAGTCTGTCTATTGGAGCAGCATTAGTCAAAAAGAAAGACCTGGGATTGTCTTTATCACTCAAATAAAATTTTTCACTTGTTTTTTTTCCAGTAGGGTAGGAGGAAATGTGTGTATGTTGTTGCTATCCTCAGTCATGTTTAAATTATTCAATATAATGTTGCTACTTTCTGTATGAAAATTATGAAAACTCTTTACTCTTTTACTCTTTTACTTGTTTCAGTCATTTGACTGTAGCCATGCTGGAGCACCGCTTTTAGTTCAGCAAATCGACCCCAGGACTTATTCTTTGTAAGCCTAGTACTTATTCTATTGGTCTCTTTTGCCGAACCTCTAAGTTACGGGAACGTAAACACACCAGCATCGGTTGTCAAGCGATGTTGGGGGGACAAACACAGGCACACAAACATATACACACACACATACATACATATATATACATATATACGACGGGCTTCTTTCCGTTTCCGTCTACCAAATCCACTCACATGGCTTTGGTCGGCCCGAGGCTATTAATTTTCTTGTAAAATATGTGTATTCTGCTGAGGAATTGAATTTTTTTCCCCTCTGTTTGCTATCTGTAAGAATGTATTAGTTTTCCTTTTTATTTTCATAGCCATTTCTTGAAGCCATGTTATTAATTTACAAATAGAAGAAAATTTTTATTTTGCAAATTAATGAATTTTTTTTTTTGTCCCACTACCAGGTAGAATAAACAAAAGAAATTAAATTCCTCTCGCTTTATTAGAAGATGCTTATTTAAAAAAAAAATTATTTTTCCATTTACCTTCACTTGATAATACACCCAAATACTGAGTACGATGCAAAATCACGTGTAGTGAATACTGCTACTTTCACTGAGTATCAAAGATGACTTGCTAACATGTACCATGCTTTCACTGGTTGCTTTAAGTGCCTATGTGAGGATGAGCAAACACAAGCATTTTCTCTGCCCTCTCACCTTCTGATCCATTCAAGCATCCAGGATGTTACAGTTGGAGGGAGAGAGAAAACTGTACCAGCACTCAGTGTCTGATATTCAGTTCAGATGATTATCTTACTTAAGGACACAACATACTGTCCAATTCAGGAATTGAACCCATGCACATATGACCATGGGCCAAATACCTAACCACTAGGCCATGCACCTTCACAATGAAAACGATAATAATAATCCTTTCTACTATAGGCACAAGACCTGACGTTTGGGAGGAGAGGACTTGTTGATTACATCGATCGCTGTGCTTGACCGCTACTTATTTTATTACCCTGAAAAGATGAAAGACAAAGTCAACCTCAGCAGAATTTGAACTCAAAATGTAAAGCTAGAAGAAATGTTGCAAAGCATTTTGTCCAGTGTGCTAATGATTCTGCCAACTTGCTGCCTTAATAATAATGATAACAATGATGATTTCAAATTTTGGCACAAGGCCAGCAATTTCAGAGGCAGGATAAGTTGATGACATTGACCTCGATGCTCAACTGGTACTATTTTTATTGACCCCAAAAGAATGAAAGTCAAAGCCAATCTTGGTGGAATTTGAACTCAGAACATAATGACGGACGAAATGCCATTAAGCATTTTGCCTGGTGTGCTAACAATTCTGCCATCTTGCTACCTCTTTTCAAATTTTGGTAGAAGGCCAGCAATTTGGGGGAGGGGATAAATCAATTACATCGACTCTGGTACACAACTGGGACTTAATTTATCAATCCTGAAAGGATGAAAGGCAAAGTTGACCTCAGCAGTATTTGAACTCAAAACGTGAAGACAGACGAAATACCACTAAACATTTCACCCAGTGTGCTAATGATTCTGCCAGTTTGCCACGTTGTTAATAATAATAATAATAATAATAATAATAATAATAATAATAATAATAATAATAATAATAATAATAATAATAATAATAATAATAATAATAATAATAATAATAATAATAATAATAATAATAATAATAATAATAATAATAATAATAATAATAATGCCTTCTAATTGATGTTTCAATACCAGCAGATGACAACGTTTCTCTAAAAGAAATGGAAAAACTTTCAAAGTACAAAGACCTGGAAATAGAGATAACTCGAATGTGGAATCTAAAAACAGAAACAATTCCTATCATAGTAGGTGCCTTAGGTATAATAAAAAAATATTCAGACAAATACATAACAAAAACACCAGGACTTACAAATATATATAACATACAGAAAATTGCACTACTGGGTACTGCACACATTCTACGCAAAACACTTTCAATACAGTAAACATAAGAGCACCACAGCAAACCACAGCACATACCCAAGGCGCACAGAGCTGCGCTCGGTAGTGAAGTGAAAGTACGCTATAAAAATAAAACTACTGAATAATAATAATAATAATAATAATAATAATAATAATAATAATAATAATAATAATAATAATAATAATAATAATAATAATAATAATAATAATAATAATAATAATAATAATAATAATAATAATGATAATAATGATAATAATGATAATAATGATAATAATAATAATAATAATAATAATAATAATAATAATAATAATGATGATAATAATAATGATAATAATGATAATGATGATAATGATGATAATGATGATAATGATAATAATAATAATAATAATGATAATAATAAATAGCAGTATATTATAATACATGATTAATCTCACTAAATTATCCTTTTTTTTTTCCTACCAAAAAGTTGTTTCTTTTAAGATTTTTGCAATGCTAGCAAATGCACTGCAGCAAGTGCAACCTATAAAAGTAGTGATGAAATGAAAAGCGCAGATGTTCCTATTAAGTTGCTTATCTTCTAAGAAATCTCCAGGAAAAAAGATTAAACGAACAAACATGGATTTTGAAAAAGATGAACACTTTTTGTCTTTTTAAATATGTCCTTATTAAATATTTTGTCAGCCTTTGTATGTGTATGTCTGTGCTTGAATTGTGTGTCTGTGTTTGTGTGGGTATGTGTATGCTGTGCATAGTAAGAGTGTGTATGTGTGCATGTGTGCGTGTATGTGTGTGTATGTGTGTGTGTGCACGTTGACTGTGATTGATGTGCTATATTTATTGTATGTCTAATTAGTGCTTAATATGTATGTGTACATGCGTGAGCATGTAGAGTATGGATGTTGTGTTTTTGTTTTTATGTTTGTTCTGTCTAGTTAGTGGTGTGTATATGTGTGTATATACATGTATGTGTGTGTATTGTGTGTGTGTGTGTGTGTGTGTGTGTGTGTGTGTGTGTGTGTGCATAAGTGTACATTATGTGTCATCTTTCATTATGTATATAGCTTGAGCTTGGCATATGTATGTGACTGTATATATATGTGTGTGTTTGTCACCACCTGTGTGTGAGTGTGTGTGCTTTTAAGAATATTGAAGGTGGTGTTCACATTAAGAGTTTAAGTAATGGTAACCATTGCAATACAAATGGTAGTGGTTGCTATTGATGTGAGAGAGATTCCTCATGCTTGAAAACTGGTGGAAATGGAGGGACTTCTCTAAGAGATACAGATTAAAATGTACTTATTTCTCATAGAATTATTCTTTCTATTCTGGCTCTCTACCTCTTCTGCTCTCTTCTCTCGCTTTCTCTCCCCTCTCTCTCTTTCTCTCCTGCCCTCTCTCACCCTCTCCTGCCCTCTCCCTCTCCCTCTCCCTCCATCTCTCTCCCCTCTCCCCCTCTCTCTATTTATTTATATATCTAGCTTTATAATTGCTTTTTTATCATTTTTATTATCTTATGGTTGTTTTTAATGCTGTTGTTGCATTCAAATGTATTTAGGCTCCAGAATGTAAAGAATAATATAATAATTGTGAAATGAAAATCATGTCAGTTCAGGTAGAGCCACTCAAAGTTTATGCAATGTAAATGTTGACCTGTGGCATGATTAAATAGACACAATTAAACTAGTTGAACTTTAAATCGTGCTATGGTTGAATAGTCAAAACATACTGATCTTCGATTTGGTTCCATGGAAAGGCTGATTCAGTATCATATTACAGGAATTGCAAACAGATAATACAATGGTTTCTATTTCATGGTATGCCATCAAAAGATCCTGATAGTCTTATCTTAAATCAAGGATTGCTCATATTCATTTTATTAAAACACTCTCCTTCTAGAATAGGGACCAAAAGTTATAATCAGACTGATTTTGAACACACTTTTTGGATTCGTTAAACTAAGAACATTTTTCAAGCACCTCGAACAAAGCCACTTCCCTTGGTACTGCACCTCAACTCTGTAATGTGAGTTACTTAGTGACTCTACTGTGCTGATGGCATGTAAAAAGTACCCAGTATTTTGTAAAGTGGTTGACATTAAGAAGAGCATCCAGTCATAAAAACCATACCAAAGCACTCAATGCAGTCCTCTCATTCATTGGATCCTGTGAAACTGGCCAACCCATGCCAACATGGAATGCAGATGATAAATAATAGCTGTAGCAGAAGTAGCAGCGATGACAATGATGTCAATGACAACATCAACAACTATGACAATGACAATGACATTAGGCAATAGTGATAATGTTCTCAGAAGTTTCTAAACTGGAAGATTTAGATAATAAGAAGCAGTAAAGTACTAGAGTTGATTCAACAACACATCACTCCATAAACCTGCGGCCTTTAACCACTTCATTTCAGGAGAGACTAGAACTCTGACCATTTGGGTAACCATTCCACTCCATTGTTTTTAGTTGTTTAACCTGGAGAGCAGTAGTAGTGTCCTTGTTCTTTTAAGACTCTCTCAGACTTGTGAATTCAATATTATGATCCATGTTCACCTTGTACAGGGAGCATCAAAAAAGAAAACCCTTCTAGATTCACCATTCTTTATAAACATTTCGATAGCAAATGCATGGTGTACACTAGTTGAAAACAAAATGGTAACTGCAAAAAAAACAAAAAAAAACCAGTAAAACATTAGCTACACGAAGATACTGCTACCATCTGCCTAATTTTACTTGCACCTCATCAATGACTATCCAAAATACAGAAGGTTTTTCTAACACACCCTGTTACAATTTAAAATTTTAAAGATGATTTCTTGAGTCTCTTTTAAGTTGGCTCTCAGCTGTGAAAAACCTATAAAATACTCCATGGTATTGGTTATACAAGTAGTTGTAAAAAAATTAAGCTCTGGTACAGCCTGTGAACAAAATTTCAGTCCATAATGGTTTGTAAAAAATAAATGTAAACCTTTTAAAGGAAAACAGGAAAGAAGTCCTTACTTATTGTTCTTGTAGTCAGGAGTCAATGTCAGAAAACTATGGTTCTGGTATGTATGCTAATAACAGTGTGAACTTTTTTAAAGGTAATCTCTATCTCCACTTAAACATGGATGTTCTGTTAGAATAAACTTTGCTACAGTAGATGCTATGAGAGAAACTCTCATACTGGTTTTTGTTGCAAAATGCACTCTTATTTATATTGCTAGTGGGGGGGGGGGGGGTAAATTTCCGCATCTGCGGTGCCAAGACCACCAGATTATGTGATTTCCCCTTGTTAAAGGTATCCAACGACCAGATGTCAGTGTTAAACCAAGTAGCATGTTAGGCTTACCATTCATCTGTATATATGTTTAGGTGTGGATTCATGTGTGTATGTGTGTGTCTGTGCATTTGTATCTTCAAGAGTGTATTTGTAGTTTGCATCGCATATGCTTCAATGTAATAGAAATGTTTGTGTATGTATACACTGATACATATGAAGTGTAAATATGTATATGTGTATTGCTCCACTGAAGTATAATAGAGAAAGATAGTTACTATCTCTCTATCTCTCTGTGATAATGGGTGCATGTCTATTTATTTATTTGTATTTATGTATATTAGTGTTTCTATCTGATGCATGAGTATAATTTATATATATATATATATATATATATATATATATGGATATTAAGTAATTAGAGTACCTGTCAACCAGTCTAAAGTTTAATGGTTTGTATCCTGTCACCAACATGGTGTTATATCTATGTCTGAGACAACTCTGAAAAATGGAATTTCCAAAGCTCTAAATTGTTGTTAACCCCACATCAACTTTGTA